>NC_061828.1:3592902-3597902 GCF_019202785.1 Penaeus chinensis | reverse complement strand
GTGTGTGTGTGTGTGTGTTTGTGTGTATTTATATATATATATATATATATATATATATATATATATATATATACTGTAAGTAGATACAAAGACATGGTATTTATTTATGCGAACGATCCTATTCCATTATTATTATTGGTTATTATCATTGTTAATATCATTATTGTTATTATTATCATTATATAATTATCATCACAATGATTACCATGATCATGATATCATTATCAATTCTTATAACCATTACCTTTATCAATTTTATTTTTATCATGCTTTCGTTAGAATTATTATCAAAATTATTATTGTCATTATTGATATCCTTGTTATATTTTTCATCATTATTATCATTACTGTTTTAATTGTGATAATATTATTTATGATTCGTGTCATTGTTATTATCATGATCACCATCATCATTATTACTGTTTATATGATATTAATAATGATGGTAATAATAATGATAATAATAATAATAATAATAATAATTATTATTATTATCATTATTATTAATATTATTATCATTATGATTAATATTATTATCATTATGATTATTATTATTATTATTATTATTATTATTATTATTATCATCATCATTATTATTATTGTTATTATTATTGATATTTTTGTCAGTATTATCATTACTTTAGTAGTAATGATAATGATGATAACAATAACTATTATTGTTATTGTTATTTCTATTGATGTTATTATTATTGTTAATATTATTATTATTATTATTATTATTATTATTATCATTACTATTATTATCATCATTATCGTTGTTATTAATGCTAGTACTATTATTATCATCCTAATTACTATCATTGATAATATTATCTTTATTATTATTGTTATTATTGTTGTTGTTTTTATTATTAGTGTTATTATCATTGTCATTATTATTATTATTATTGTTATTAATACCATTATCATTTTTACAACAATGATAATAAGAATTGTTATTATCATTAATAATATCATTGATCATTATTGTCTTTATTATTGTTATCCTTTTCATTATTATTCTATAATCACAATAATTATTATTATCATTATTTGTTGTTATTGTTATTGCTGCCACTATTATTTCATTATCATTAATATCAATATTATTGTCATAATTGTTATTGTTTTCATATCTATCATTATTATTGTTCACATTATTATTGTTATCATTGTTATTTTCAATATTATTAGCAGTAGTATAACAATAGTATCATCATTATCATTTCTGTTATCATTATCATCGTTGTTGATATTGTTATTATTATTATTATTATCCTCATTTTTGTCACCATCATTATCATTTTCATTATTTTCATTATTATCAATATCATCATTCTGTTATAATTACTATCATCATCTTCTTAATTGTTACCATCTGTCATAGCAATGGGAGTATTGTTACTATTATTATCATTATTAGCATCACGGTTATGATCATTATCATTATTCTTATTGATGTTATTATCATTATTATTGTCATCATCATTATTACCATAATTGTTATTATCAACATCATTATCAATAGTATCATTATTGTTATCACTATCATCACTACTATTACTGTTATTAGTGTTCTTAGTATTATAAAAGTAAAGCCTTTGAAACTATTTCCCTGTACTCTGAAGTCCTTAAATGCGTCGAAGGAAACATTTTCAAAAGATAATGTAGTGGAATTTATTTTATGGGATGAAAAAGGCGATAATGTTGCTCATTAGTAAACATTTTTATAGCCTCTGTCACTGTCACCATTTCGTGACAATGACACTGAAAGAAAAGCAAAGGATAAGTGTATGAATATATGAATAAGTGTATATATAGATGAATAATTAAATTGATAAATAAGTGATGAATAGATTAATGAATGAATAAAGGAAATAATATATAAAGAAATAAGTAAATCCGAGGAATGAAATAACAGAGGAAAGGGAAAGAAAAAGAGATAAATAAACTCTAAAATCAAACAAACAAACAAAAAAACAGATATCGGACGCTTAACGATACACGAATGAAGTACAAAAGAAAGAAAAAAGAAAAAAAAAGAAAAAGGAAAACACCAACAACAGCAACAACATAAATCTGACGTTTAACGAAAATGAGACTTAAGAGATATTGAGAAAATGAGAAAAGAGAAAAGAACTCGAAGGAAGAAAAGACAAGAAGATGCGTGGAGGCTGTAGGATGCTTGCCGGGGGGGGGGGGGGGGATGAGAGAGGGAGGATGAAGAAAGGGGGAAAGAAAAATGAAGAAGGGAAAAGAAAAAGGGAGAGTGAATAAAGAAAAAAGAGGAAAATAGAGGAAAAGGAGGAGAGGAAATATGAGAGGAAGAGTAAAAGGAAAAAGGGTTGAGAGAAAAGGGGAATAAATAGGGAAAAGAAAGAGGAGAGGGAAGTGGGAAAAAAAGCTAGCGAGGAAAACCAAGAAACGAGGAGATGAAAAATCGGGATAGGGGAAGAAAAGGAGGGAAGATGAAAGGGAGGAAAGAAAAGGAAAGGAAAGAGGGGAAGAGGGAAAATGAGGTAAGGGAAGGGGATACAGGGAAGAGAAAGAGGAAGAAGGAAAAGGGAAAGAAGGAAGAAGGATAAAGAGAGAAGGAACCGAGTAAAAAGGAAATACGAAAAGCGAATGAAGGGAACAGAGGGGAAGAAGAAAACAGTAAAGGGAAGAGAGGGATAAAGAAACAAAGGAGATATGTAAAGAGAAATAGGTAGGAAGGGGAAAGGGTAGGCGTCTAAAGGTGCGTGTGTGGGGAGGGGGGGGGAGGGGGGAAGGGAGAGGCAGCGGAAGGGTAAAGAGGGGTGAGAGGGGGGTAGGGTAGGGGGGAGGGAGAAGAGGGGGGGGGGGGTGCTGGTCATCATATCGCCGACATATCATCCAATTTGTCGCAGCATTTGATTTCCATTCCATTGGCATACTGTATATGCTTTTTAACATACACTCGGCACCGCGAGGGAATTTTGAGCCGTCCCGAGCTGCATTTTTATCAAATCGATTTTGTAGATGCATGAGCCTAAAATGCAAATACATTCGGGTTACATTCGGCACTGAATACAGTTCTTTCTCTCTCTCTCTCTCGCTCTCTCTCTCTCTCTCTCTCTCTCTCTCGTCTTCTCTCTCTCTCTCTCTCTCTTTCTTTCTCTCTCTCTCTCTCTCTCTCTCTCTCACTCGTCTCGTCTTCTCGATTCTCTCTTTCGCTCTCTCTCTCTCCTTCTCTCTGTCTCTATCTCTCTCTCTCTCTCTCTCTCTCTCTCTCTCTCGCTCTCTTCTTCTCGATTATCTCTCTCTCTCTCTCTCTCTCTCTCTCTCTCTCTCGCTCTCTTCTTCTCGATTCTCTCTCTCTCTCTCTCTCTCTCTCTCTCTCTCTCTCTCTCTCTCTCTCTCTCTCTCTCTCTCTCTCTCTCTCTTTCTCTCTCTCTTTAGGGGGGTGGGGGTTGTATTACTCGGTCGAGCGTTTCCCTCAAAAGTTGTCAACATTGGGATAGTTGTAAACATCACATGGACAGCTAACTGTACCCCTTGCCCCCTGCCCTCTGCTGCTCCCTTCCCCCTCCCTTCCCCACATCCCTTATTATACCCCCTTTTTCCAACCCAACCTTTATCCCTTTCCACTACCCCCTTTCCCTTCAATAACCCTTCCCTTCCTTCCCCATTTCCTTTCCCTCTTTCCCCAACTCCCATCATCCCCTTATCCCTTTCCCCTTCCCATCCCTCCCCCTTCCTTTCCTTAAACCCCCTCCCATCACCCCCATAATCCCCTTACCTTATCCCTCCCCCTCCCATCTCCCCCCCACCACCCCTTACCCCTCCCATCCCCCCACAACCCTCCCTACCCTAACCTCCCCTACACAGCACACCCTATGGCAAAGCTGACACGTATCGATTTTACAATAAGTTTCGCTGGTGCGTTTCATTCTAAACACGCCATTAAATATGCTAAATAAAAGTCCTATTAAGTGTAATAACGACACTATTTGACAAGATTTATGTCGGTCTCTGATTTCGACGGCCGCCTAATGGCCCGTGGAGCGTTAAGAGCACGACGCCCGCGCCGCCCTTGCCACACGCTGCCAGACGGGGGCGCCGAAGGAGGAGGAGGAGGTGGAGGTGGAGGAAGAGGGGGAGGGGGAAGGGGAGGTAGAAGTGGAGGTGGAGGGGGAGGAGGTGGAGGAGGAGAGGGAAGGGGAAGGGGAGGTAGAAGTGGAGGTGGAGGGGGAGGAGGTGGAGGTGGAGGAGGGGGGTTGAGGACAAGGAGGTGGAAGGGGAAGTGGAGGTAGAAGTGGAGGTGGAGGGGGAGAAGGTGGAGGTGGAGGCCGAAGGGGGAAAAGAGAGAGGAGGAGAAGGAAGAGGAGGAGGAGGAGGAGGGGAAAGTGGAGGTGGAGGTGGAGGAGGAGGAGGAGAAAGAGGAAGGACGAGGACAAGGAGGCGGAGAAAAAGGAGGGGAAGAACGATGAGGAAGAGGTGGAGGTCGAAGTGAAATAGGAGGAAGGCGCCGACGATAACCCTTTAAGGGGAAGGGAAGGGGGAGAGGAAGAGGAAGGCCAAGGGGTAAAGGGTTAGGGGCGGAAGGAGGAAGTCGCCGGCATTAACCCCTTTTTGGCGGGAGGAGGAAGGAGGGTGGAGGAAGCGAAAGGGATGGATGTAAATGGGTAAAGGTTCAGATTCCAGGGTTCAGAGGAAGGGGTTCATGGGCTACGGGGTTCGGAAGGAAGAGGACGGATGGGGGGTGGGGAGGGGGAGAGAAGGGGTAAGAGGGTTGGGGGTTCGGCTTCGAGAGAAAGGGCAGGGGAAAAGGAAGAGGAAGGGGAAAGAGAAGGAAAGGGAGGGGGAAGAGAAAGAGAAAGACGTCAGAGATAACACTTTTCGTGGGAAGGGGAGGGGGGAAGGGGAGGGGGGAAAGACGGAAGGTTTAAGGAAGGGGTTAAAAGGTTGGGGTTTGGTTTCGAGGAGAGGGGGAAGGGGTTGAAAAGATTAGAAGGTCGGAAAGAGGAGGGAAGGGGTAA
>NC_061828.1:3580402-3587902 GCF_019202785.1 Penaeus chinensis | reverse complement strand
ATTGTCGTTATCATAATATACTATTACTATTATTATAATTATTATTTTTACCATTATCATTATCATTATTACTCTTATTATTATTACTATTATTATTATTATCATTATCATTATTATCATTATTATCATTATTATTATTACTGTCATTATTATTATTATTATTATTATTATTATTATTATTATTATTATTATTTATATTATGATTATTATTATAACTATTCCTATTGTTGTTATTATTATTATTATTATTATTATTATTATTATTATTATCATTATTATCATTGTGGTTTTTGTTGTTATTGTTATTGCTATTCTATTATTATCATTATCATCATTATTATTATCGTTATTATCATTACTATCATCTTCATCCTCATCTTTGTTATCATCACTGTTATTGTTCTTATCATTATTGTTATTATTATGATTATTATCATTATCATTGTTTACATAAATATTGTTATTGTTATATTTCTTTCTATCATTGTTATATTTTTTTCCATTGCTACTATTATTGTTTTTTATTGTTTTACCATCATCATTATCATTACCATTATTATTATTATTATAACAATAATGATAACAATATTAATAACAACAACAATAATAATAATAATAATAATAATAATTATTATTATTATTATTATTATTATTATCATTACTATTGATATTGTTGTTATTACTATTATTATTATCATTTTTATTATTATTATTATCATTACTATTATAATCATTATACTGTTATTATTGTTATTATTATCATTATTATTATTGCCCTTATTGTTATCATTAGTATTATAATTTTTATTACCATTATTGTTATTGTTATCATTAGTATTATAGTTGATATGATGATTATTATTACTGTCATCATTATTGTTATTGTTATTATTATTATTATTATTATTATCATCATTACTATTACTATTATTAAAATTATTTTTATTTTCGTTATTATTATTATTATCATTATTATTGTTATTATTATCATATCATTATTATTATCATAATTTTTATTATCATTATCATTACTATCATTATTACTATTATCATCATCATCATCATCATCATTATCATTATTATTATTGTTATTATTATCATTATTATTATCATTATTATTTACATCATCGCTATTACTACTATTGTTCTTATTGTCATTGTAATTGATATCATTATTATCATTATAATCAAATTGTTGAATTGTTAATTGTTAATTGTTATCATTGCTGTGGATTTTGGTGTTATTAATGCTATCATTAACTAATTAATTCATTCATCTTCAGAATTATCAACACTAGAAACCGTCACCACCATCATCCTCATCACTATCATCGTCTCCACCACCATCACTCTCATCACCATCATCAACTAAACCACTGTCATCATCCTCACCATCATCATCATCACCATCATCATCATCACCATCCTCCTCATCATCGTCATCATCCTTACCGCATTCATCACCATCACCATCATTATCATCATCATCACCAACACCTTCATCACTATCATCACCGTCCTCACCATCATCACCAACACTCCGATCACTATCATCACCATCATCATCATCATCACCAACACTCCGATCACTATCATCACCATCATCATCACCAACACTCCGATCACTATCATCACCATCATTATCATCATCATCACCAACACTCCGATCACTATTCATCACCATCATCATCATCACCAACACTCCGATCACTATTATCATCACCATCATTATCATCATCATCATCTCATCACATCACAGCTATTTCAGAGGATAAAGACAAAGATAAAAAAAATGAAAATAATTAAAAAGTACAAGAAGAAATATTAATGAAAAAAGAAAGCGAGGTTATACAAGGAGGTGGGAGGTGGGGGGGGAAGGGAAAGGGGGGGGGGGGTCGAGAGAACAAGTATGAATGGGAGGAAAGAAAAGGAAGGAGGAAGAGGAAGGGAGGAGGGACGAAGGGAAGAGAGAGGAAGAGGGATGAAGAGAGGAGAGAGGAGGAATGGGAGAGGGAGGAAGAAGAGGGAAGAAGGGAGGAGGGGGAAGGGCGAGGAGGAGGAGGAGAAGGGGCGAAGGAAGAAGGAAAGACGAAGGGAGAAGGCAGGCGGAGGAGGAAGAGGAGGAGGAGGAGAAGGAGGAGGAGGAGGAGAAGGAGGAGGAGGAGGAGGAGGAGAGGAGGAGGAGGAGAGGAGGAGAAGGAGGAGGAGGAGGAGGAGGAGGAGGAGGAGGGGTGGAGGTGCCAGACATCCCATTGTGTACCAGAAATAATGACCCGAAGATTTCGAGACTCGGAACGAATCGATTTCCTGGACAAAAGTGAAGCATCGAAAAGTTCGAAACACAACGATTATTCCAGGGATTCTGAGATCAATCAATCATGAGCGAGAGATCAGTGGGAAGAGAGGGGGAGAGAGGGGAGGGGAGGAGAAGGAAGACGAGGGGAGGGGAGGAGAAGGAAGAAAGGGAGAGAGAGAGGAAGGGAGGAGAAGGAAGAGAGGGGGAGAGAGAGGAAGGGAGGAGAAGGAAGACGAGGGGAAGGGAGGAGAAGGAAGAGGAGAAGAGGGGAGGAGAAGGAAGAGGAGGGGGAGGGGAGGGAAGAGAAGAGGAGGGCAAGGAAGTGTAGAGGGAGAGAAGAGGGGAGGAGGAGGGGAGGAAAAGAGGAGGAGGAAGTAGATGAGGAGAGAGGGAGAGGAGGTGAGGAGGAGGAAGAAGGGAAGAGAGGGAGAGAGGAGAGGAGAGGGAGATTAGTGAGAAGTGAGGGAGAGATGGAGGAAGAGAAAGAAAAGGAAGAGGAGGAGGAAGAGAAGCAGGGAGATCAGTGAAAAAAATAAAAGTATAAGAACAAGGAAAGAAAACGAAGGAGAAGAAGGACAGAGACAAAAAAAAACAAAAAACAAAAAAAAACCAGGAAGAAGATTTAGGAAGAAAAAAAGGAAGAGGGAGAGGGAACAACGCCCTTACAAAGCTCCCACTCTAACGCACTTCCTGGGGATTGATTGACTACTGGCACGGGAGGCGGAGCGTGGACGGGTTCAAGAGAGAATGACGTAGTATTATGATCACTAGTATTCCTATTTATAGTTAATAGTAACAACGGTCGTGAGGTTATTGCGAGAGGAATAGCGTGGATTGTTTATGATTTTAACTTTTATCATTATCAATTAAATTTTATTTTTGTTGATATTATTATTATTATCATTATTATTGTTATTATGATGTTATTATTATTATTATCATGCTTATCAATATTGTTATTATTATTATCATCATTATTATTGCTATTATTATTATTACTATTATTATTACAACCTTTATCATAATGGTCATTATCATTATAATTGACAGTATTAATTCCATCATCATCATCATCATTAGCATCTTACTCACTAGCACCATTATTTCTATCAAATATCACATCACTATCAACAATACTTTTGACGATGATGAAATTGTTGTTTACGCTATTGATCACCTCCATTCTTACTTTTAAGAAATCCCTTTTGTTTCGAATTACGGTTAAGAGAGAGAGAAAGAGAAAGAGAGAGAGAGATTAGAGAGAGCTTGAGAGATTAGAGAAAGAACAAGAGATTAGAGAGAGAGAGAGAGAGAGAGAGAGAGAGAGAGAGAGAGAGAGAGAGAGAGAGAGAGAGAGAGAGAGAGAGAGAGAGAGAGAGAGAAGAGAGAGAGAGAGAGAGAGAGAGAGAGAGAGAGAGAGAGAGAGAGAGAGAGAGAGAGAAGAGAATAATGTTACGTTTTATTGAAATCGCTCGCCTGTGTTTCGTAATCGGGGAAGAGATGGATATGACTGATAAAACGTCTTGTCGGAAATTAATTTTCTTTTGCTGCGTGTCTGTCCTTTCTCTCTCTTTTTTTAGGCTGGAGAACGTCGTGGGAAGGAAAGAAGGGGAAAAGGGGGGAAGGGGGGAAGGGGGGAAAGGAAAGAGGGGGAAAAGGGGAAGGGGGAAGGAGGGAAGGGGGGGAGGGGGGAGGGGGGATCTTTGGTGTGTACATATTAAGAGGTATTCATTTTAATTCAAATAGTGTGGAAAATCATGAGAAAAATACTATCGCAATCAATCTGTTTTCTTAATGTTTTCTGCGCCTATTTTTTTTTTCTCTTCCTTTCATCATCTCCCCTCTTCCTTTGCCAAAAAAGAAGAAAAAAACAAACAAACATAAACTGCAATGACAAAACGACAACAAAAGAAGCATAAAAAACGCCAGTATCGATTATCGTTTAAATAAATCAAGCGGAGACAAGAATTTCCTGCACGAGGAAGGAGCATCTGGTGGCGCATCTCTATTTGTGTCTTCCGGTTTCCCGCGCCATTTTTAAAAGGGCCGGTCCAGTGACGTCATGGCGCGCGAGCCAATGAGATGTGACTTCCGGTCGCGAGGGGAGACGCGGCGGGAATTTCGAAAGTGAATTGGCGCTCCCACACGCCGGGCTCTCACGGCCCTCTAATTGATCGAAGCAATAATAGAGATATCAAATGTTTTCCGGAGGGAAGGAGGGAGGGAAAAGAGCGTAATATATATATGTCTATATTGAGAGCAGGAGGAAGAGGAGGGGGGGGGGAAATGAACTAAAAATGCTATCGAGGTTCGAACAGCGCTTCGAGTCATTCCTTCCTTCTCGCGTTTCGGGTAAACCAGTCAACCCATTTCAATTAATGAACAGTGTCGACGCCGGCCAGGTAAAGGCAGGGAGAGAAGGGGAAGCGGGTGGAGGGCGGGGAGGGCGGGGAGGGAGGGAGGGCGGGGAGGCCGGGGAGGCCGGGGAGGGCGGGGAAGGAGGGAAGGGTGAATGAGGAGGAGGGTTGGGAGGATCGAAGGGAAAGGAGGGAAGATAGGAAGGAGGGAGAGGAGGAGGAAAGAGGAGTGAGAAATGGAGGGGAAGGGTGAAAGAGGGAGGGACGTAAATACGAAGAGAGGAATGGAGAGGGACATAGAGACAGAGGAAAAGATGGCGGGAGGTTTGGAGTGAAAGTGCGAAAGAGTGAAGGACGTAAATACGAAGGGAGGAATGGAGAGGGAGGGTGAAAGAGGGAGACAAGGATATGTTAAGGAGCGAGGGGATTACGAAAGAGGGAGGCAGCGAGGAAGGAAGGAAAGGTGGAAAGAGTGAGGGAAAAACGGTAAAAGGAGATGGGGAGGAAGGGAGAAAATATGGAATGAATGAAAGACAAGAAAGGGAAGCAGAGAAGGACAAAGAAGTGAGAGAGACACAAGAGAGGATAGGAAAGACGGACGAAAGTATGGGAGAAGGATGAGAGAGAGAAGCAAAGACAGACAAAGAAGTGAGAGAGGGACAAAAGAGGGAGGTAGGGAGGAAGGGAAGAAGGTGGCTCTCCGTGGCACTCTTGAGAGGTGACCTGGCACTAATCGCCGCGTCTTCAACAGGTCGCCGGAAGCGCAGAGTTACGGGCTTCCTCTCGACACGCCCCCCTGACACGCCCCTCCCCCCCCACCCCCACCCCCCCCCTCCCCCCCGCACCACCTCACCTACGATTCGCAGAGTCGTTTAGTGTCGGCTTTCCCTTTGCTTTGTCTTTCTTTCTTGCCTTTCTCGGTCTCTCTCGGTCTCTCTCTCTCTCTCTCTCTCTCTCTCTCTCTCTCTCTCTCTATCTCTTTCTCTCTCTCTCTCTCTCTCTTACCTCTCTCTCTCTCTCTTTCTCTCTCTCTCTCTCT
This sequence comes from Penaeus chinensis, assembly GCF_019202785.1. Lineage (NCBI taxonomy): Eukaryota > Metazoa > Arthropoda > Malacostraca > Decapoda > Penaeidae > Penaeus > Penaeus chinensis. Next base: position 3,582,210 of record NC_061828.1, on the reverse strand, counting down.
CTCTCTCTCTCTCTATCTCTTTCTCTCTCTCTCTCTCTCTCTTACCTCTCTCTCTCTCTCTTACCTCTCTCTCTTCTCTCTCTCTCTTTCTCTCTCTCTCTCTCTCTCTCTCTCTCTCTCTCTCTCTCTCTCTCTCTCTCTCTCTCTCTCTTACCTCTCTCTCTCTCTCTCTCTCTTACCTCTCTCTCTCTCTCTCTCTCTCTCTCTCTCTCTCTCTCTCTCTCTCTCTCTCTCTCTCTCTCTCTCTCTCTCTCTCTCTCTCTCTCTCGGTCTGTCTCTCTTTCTTTCGTTCTCTCTTTCTCCCCACCCCCTCTCTCTCTCTTTTGTATGTATTTAGATTAAGGAGTAGGATAATTAACATGAAGGTAGTGATACTTGTAATAGTAGTGATGATAGTAAAAGTATATATTATTGTAATTTTTGTTTTGCTTTACATCAGTCTGTGTTTTCTCTCTCTCTTTCTTTCTTTCTCTTTCTCTTTTTCTCCATCTTTCCCCACCCTCTCCCTTCCCCAATTCTCCTCCTCCCACACCTCTTCCCACTACTCGCTTCCTTCTTCCTACCTTCTTCCTCTTCCTTTCCCTTTCCCCTCCTTCCTTTCTCCTCCCTCTCTACCCTTCTTCCCCCATCCACCTTTCCTCCTTCCTCCCGAGTTTCGTCCCTTCCTCTTTCCCCCCTCTCTCCCCCTTTCCCTCTCTTGTTCCTCCTCTCCACCTCCTCTTCTCTCTCCCATACCACCTTTCCCCTTCCCTTGATCCTTATCCCTCCTTCCCTCTTTCCTCCTTCCCTTTCTATCATGCTCCTTCTTTCATCTACACCCTCTCCACCCTCTCTCTCCACCTCTGCCTCCCTCTCCATCTACCCTCCATCTCCACCTCATTCCATCCTCCTTCTCCACCTTCGCCTCCGCCTTCTCTCTCCACCTTCATCTCCTCCTCCCTCCACCTTCCCTCTCTATCTCCGCCTCCACCCTCCATCTCCACCTCCGGCTCCCTCTCCATCCACCCTCCATCTCCACCTCATTCCACTCTTCTTCTTCACCTCCGCCTCCACCCTCCTCCTCCACCATCCCTCTCCACTCTCCCTCTCCAGCTTCCCCTCCACTCTCCCTTTCCTTCTCCACCCTCCCTCTCCACACTTCCTCTCCACCCTCCCTTTCCATCTCCCTCTCCAACCCACCTCCACCCTTCCCCTCCATCATCCCTCCACCACGTTCCTTCTCAACCCTTCTCTTTACTCTCCCTCTCCTTCTCCACCTCCCTCCCCTCTCCTCCCTCCACCTCCCTTTCCATCTTCCTCTCCACCTCCGGCTGCACCCTCCCTCTCCACCTCCCTCTCCTTCTCCAAACTCCCTCCTTCTCCACCTCCCCCTCCACCATTCTCTTCCACCCTCCACCCTCCCCCTCTCCCTCCCCCTCCCCCTCCCCCTCTCCCTTCACCCTCCCCCTCCACCCTCTCCCGTCCACCTCCCCCTCCCCCTCCCCCTCCTCTTCCTCGCAGTAGCGCCATTTTGAAAATATTCATGGCTGCTTCCTAGGTGGTGTCTTTGTGTAAAATCTTCCCCCCCTTTTTGTGGCGCCATTGTTTAAAACTTCCTTCACTCCCCGCGGCGGCATTGTGTGAAGTTTCCTCTCCCCTTCTCCCCTTCCTCTTTCTCCGTCACTTATTTTTGTCGTATTTTATTCGAATGTTTTTCTCTCGCTGCATTTCCTTCTCCTTGTGTGGCATTGGGTTCTGCTCTTGTGCTTCCCCTCTTCGCCTTTTCAATTTTCTTGTTTGTTTTTTTCTATCTCTCACTATCTCTGTTT
>NC_061828.1:3532902-3537902 GCF_019202785.1 Penaeus chinensis | reverse complement strand
GGAGGAGGAAAGAAATTAAGTAGGGAGAGAAGGAGGAGAAGGAAGAAGGATATGAAGAGGGAGAGGAAAAGGAGGAAGAGAGAAAGGAAGGAAAGAAGGAAGAAGAAGGAGAGGAAGAGGGAAAGCAGGAAGTGGGAGAAGAAGAGGAGGAAAAAGGAGAGGGAGAGGAAAAGGAGGAAGAAGGAGAGGAAGAGGGATAAGAGTAGGAGGAGGGAAAGGGAAAGGGATATGGAGAGAAGGAGAGGAAGAGAGAAAGGAGAAGGAGGAAGAAAGAGAGGAAGACTGAGAGGAGGAAGCAGAGGAAGAGGGAGAGGAGGAAGAGTAAAGAGAAGAAGAGAGAGAGGAGTAGGAGAAAGAGACAGAGGGATCTTGATCTTAATACTGAAAATAACACTGAAATAGCTGATTCTAAGAAGGTGATGATAATGATCTTGATTACAAAAGCAGGAATAAGGTATTTTTTATATGTAACACGAATATATATGAAACCGATAATAGTAACAATCGGTGGAGTAGGAGTTTTAAGTATAATGAACGGATGAATAGTTAAATAGTAACCAGGAAAATTATAACAGTAATATACATTTTTATTTATGTAAAGATATCGGCATTATTAATGAAAAAAATAATTCCAGTGACACTTGATAACAATAATGATAACAGTGATAGTATCTGCCACTCATCACTAATAGTAATATTAGCATTGTCATAGATGCCAGATGCCCGAGAAATAACTGGATTATTAATTAGATACCTAATCACTAATCCAGATATGCTATCAACTGGCCAATCCCAGTTCAAAGACTCGGTTTTTGGTCCTTCCCGGTATGAAAAATCCTCGTCAGTCGGATATATGGATGACCTTAACATACCGAAGATCTTGGGATCAGCTCCTTACCTTCCCTTGATGGTCCAAAAGTAAGGTCGATTGATTATCTGTTCGAATGACGACAAAGGAGAATTTTCTGTCTCACTTAAACTCGAGGGTTAAGAACTCATGCCATGAACTGTTGTATATTCGGCAAAGTCTTTTCCTTTCAGTTACTCTGTCTCTTTTCGAAGACGGTTACACATACCTATATAATGATGATAATAATGATGATCATTCTGAGGATGAAGATGAACGTGCTTGCTACAATCGTCAACAGACAAAATATATACATGTAGCAGGTTTTATGCACTGCTCCTTCATTTTGTGAATGTGCTTTATGCTTACATATCCAAACAAACAAATGGTATTTTTAAAGTCTATGTATTCTCAAAACTGACCTCTGTTACAGTCTTTCTTAAACAGCTACGTCCCTTCCAGCTTCCACGAGATGGGCCTCTAAAAGTACATCCTAAAAACTTTAATTGGCCAAAGTGATTTTATTCAAAGGTTTATGATGTTAATGATGATCAGACGCTACTATCAATAACTGTAGAAGTAAGAAGAACAACAAGAACAATGATAGTGACAGTGTTAATAACAATATAATTGGTTGTAATAATAATAGTTTTAAAAATTCTAAACTGTGATCGTGATAATGATATAATGATAATAATAATAAGGATAATAATAATAACAATAACAATATAATAATATTAACATAATAAATATAAATTATAATATTAATTATATTTATGATAAAGGTAATAAAATGATATTAATGATTAGGATAACGATACTAATAATGATGATAAATAATTAAAACAATAACAATGAAAATGATGATAATGATAATATTAATAATAATGGTAATAATAACAATATCAATAACAATAACAATAATGATAATGGTAATAATAATGATAACATCAACAGTAATAATACTGATAATGATAATAATAATAATAATAATAATAGTAATGATAATAATAACAAATGATGATAATAATGTTAATAATAACAATAATGGCAATGATAACGATGATAGTGATAATGATGATAATGACAATAATGATAATAATAATAATAATGAAAATAATGTTATCGGTAATGATGACTATCCCTGAAATACTAATAACAGTAATAAAAATAATAACGAAAATCATAATAATGGAAATGACAATAATTATGATAATGATAAGAACAATAATAATGATAATAATGATATTTAAAGTGATGATGATGATGATAATGATAATGATAAGACTTGGAGCAACAGAAACCATGGTAAGAATATTGATAATATTGATAAAGATGATAATAACATGAACAATAATTGTAATAATGATGATGATAACAATAATAATAACAATGATAATGCTGATGATAATGAATATGATGATAATAATAGTAAAGATAATAATAATGGTAATGATGATAATAATAATGACAAATCTGATAATGAAAATAATAGAATAATGATATAGATAGAAATGAAGATAATAGTAATAATAATGATTATAATAATAACAAAAATAACAAGAATAACGATGATAATACTAATGATATTGATGATATACTAGTGCTTATACTACTAATGATATTAATATTAACAACAATGATAATGATAATAATTGTAATAGTAATAGTAATAAGGATGATGATGATACTAATAACATCAACAACATGTAATATAAGCAATAAAATAAAATAATTATGATATAAACAATAATGATAATAAAAGTAATAATAATAATAACGATAATAACCGTAATAATAATAACGATAATAACAACAACAACAACAATAATAATGATAATAATAATAATGATAATAATAATAATAATGATGATGAAATAACCATAACAGTAACAATACTGATACTAATATTAAGTAGCTATTACTAATAATGAAAATGATAATAAAAATGATGATAATAATAATAATTAAATCATCATGATAAAACAATAATAACGCGATAATGATAATAATAGTATTTATAGAAAAAATGATAATACTAGTAATAACAGCAAGAGCATTAATGATAATGATAATAAAAATAATTATGATAATGATAATAGTAATAATGATAATAATGATGATAATTACGATAATAATAATAGCGCTAATGAAAATTATTATAACAATAACAATGATGATAGTAATAATGATAATGATAACACTAAAATAACAAATATTATAATAATAATATTATTATTAATAATAATGATGATAATAATAAAGATAACAATAACGACAGGAATGTAAAAAAGTCAGAAATTAGGATAATAATAAAAAAAATAATAATAATAAATAATAACAATACTAATGATAATAATAATAATAATAATGATAACAAAAATAATGATAATGATAATGATAGTGATAATGAGAAAACAACAATAATGACAATACTAATAATACCATTACTAATACTACTAACAATAGTTATAATAATAGTAATAATAATAATAATAAAGATGATAATAATAATAACAGTAATAATGATAATGCTTATAATAGTAATGATAATCATAATAACAATAATAAAACTAATAATGATAATAACAATAGTAGTAATAATGAAATGATAACAGTAATAATAATAATGGTCATAATAATAATAATAATAATAATAATAATAATAATAATAATAAAAATGGTAATGATAATAGCAGTTGTAGTAGTAATAGTAACGATAATGATAATAATAATAACAATAATAATGACAATGATTACAGTGATGATTATAATAATTATAATAATGATTATAATGATAATGATGAAAATAATAATAATGATAACAATAATAATAATAGTAGCAGTAGTAGTAGTAATAATAATAATGATAATAATAATAATAATCATAATAATAATAATAATGATAATGATGATAACAATAATAGTAATAATGATGATGATGATAAATATAATGATAACAATAATCATAATGCTGATGATGATGATAATAACAATAATAAGAATAGTAATAACAGTAATAATGATAATAGTAATGATAATGATGATTATATTTATGATGATAATGATAAGGATACTAATAATAATAATAACAATAATAATATATTAATAATAATAATGATAATGACAATAATAATGACAATTACAATTATAACGATTAAAATGATAATAATAATAACGACAACAATAATAATCATAATAATATCAATAATAATAATGATAATAACAATAAAAATAACAATAATAATAATAGTAATAATAGTTATCATAATAATAATAATGATAATAATAATAATACAAAAAATGATAATGGTAATAACAATAATGATAATAATGATATTAATAATGATAATAGTAATGATAATAACAGTAATAATGATGATGATGATGATAATAATAATAATAATGATTATGATAACAGTAATAATGATAATAATAATGATAGTAATAATAATAATAATAATAATAATAATAATAATAATAATAATAGTAATAGTAACAAAAATAGTTTTGGTGATGATGATACCAATGATAATAAGGATTGCAATAGTAATAATAGTAGTGATGATGATATTGGTAATAATAATGATAATGACGATGATCATAATAATAATCATTACAACTGCAGAGGATGAAGGTGATAAGAATGATAGTAATAGTAACAGAAATGATAATGGTCGTTATAAGAACAGTTTTAATGATTGTTATAAGAATAATGACGGTAAGTTATAAAAAAGAAGATGCATAATATGAATAATCAAAATGAACACTGAGATCCAAATACTAGATTTATAATAACTTAATATCGAATAACTGTTACAGTAAAAGAGTTTATTAATCCTATATTTCTTTTGTGTTTGATTCCATTATACTTTCACTGTTTGTGCTAATGTTAATGAATACATATATTTATCTATCTAACTGACTATCTGTCACCTTATCTATCTGTCCATCTATCATTCTGTTCATCTTTCTATCTATCTATCCATCTGTCTGTCTGTTTATCTGTCTGTCTATATTTATGTCTATCTTTCTGTCTCTATGTCTGTCTATCTGACTATCTCTCTGTCTGTCTATCTGTCTGTTTATCTAATCAGCTGTACGTCCATCCATCCATCTATCTGTATATTCTTATCTTTTTATCTATCTACCT
>NC_061828.1:3522902-3525402 GCF_019202785.1 Penaeus chinensis | reverse complement strand
GTGCAAGGCGAGAAGGTCGCGGGTCGACGGTCAGGCGGGCGGACGGGCGGGCAGGCGGGCGGGGGGAGGGGGTGTGGGTGGTAGGGCGGGAGGCGACGGGCGTGAGGCCGTGATTTAAGGGCCTGCATGATGAGCGGCGCCCGTGATGGATTCCCGCCCGCCCGCCAGCGCCCTTCCCCGCGTCCTCTCGCCCCGCCGCCCCGCCCACGTATTGATTACCGCGAGGGCTGAGGGCTGATTACACGCCGCGACGCCCATCCGTCTTCCTTATCGGCCAGAACCCTGAGACGAATAATTAATTTTTCAGTAATTTCGCCTCGGCAAGGAAGTGATTGGCCTCCTCGATATCAAGGATTAGACGCCATAAAGGAGCCGATAGCGGGGTCGCGGCCGGATAAGCGACGGGTTCGAGGCCGGGTATCGGCAGCGGGCATCGGCGGGCACTTGACTAATACCGCCCCCCCCCCCCCCTCCGTGAGAGATTGGCGGATTTTCATGCAAGGTCTTGAACGTCAAAAAAAAAAAAAAAAAAAAAAAAAAAAGGTATTTCATATATCTCAATATCTATTCATCTATCCACCTCTTTCTTCCTCTCCCTTTTCTTCTTCGTTTTTAATTACAAAAAAAAAATATATATATATATATTATTCTTACATGCAGCAATTTAATTGTATCGAGCTAATAATAGTATTTATGGTAATGGTCATGGGTGATGATAATGATGATAATTATAATAATAATAATGATTGTAATCGTCCTTAACATCACTGTAATAATAATAAGAATAATGATAATAATTAAAGCAATATTTTCAATTATAAAAATTATTATAGTAAAAGTAGTAGTAGTGATAAAACAACAATAATAACAGTAATGATAATAATGATAATAATAATAATTATAATAATAATAATAATAATAACAATAATAATAATATTGATAATAATAATGATAATGATAATAATAATAATAATAATAATAATATGATGATAATAATGATAGTGATTGTAGTGATAATAGCAACAATGCTAGTAATAAAGTTAATGACAGTAATAATGTAATAATAATAATAACAATAATAATAATGATAAAGATAATAATGTTAGTGATACTAATAGTAATAATGATAGTAGTAATATAGATATAATAACGATGAAAATAATATTAGTTATAACAACGACAATAAAAATAATGATAATGATAATAATAATAATAATAATAATAATAATAATAATGATAATAATAAAGATAATAATAATTATAATGATGATAATAATAATAATGATAATGGTAATGATGATGATAGTAATGACAATAATACTAATAAGGATATTATCAATAATCATTTTGATAAAAGTAATACAAACAACAACAATAACAATACTAATGATAACAATAACAGGAGTAGTAATAATAATAATGAGAATGAGAATATTATCATTCTAATTGTAATAATAATTAAAAATACTGAAAAAGGAATAACAGTAATAATAATAATAACTATAATAGTAAAATAATACTAGTAATAAAGATGACTATAATAATGATATCAGTTCCAATAATAATAAAAATAATAATGATGATTGTAATAACATTGATCATCATGATGATAATAGATATAACAAAAATAATGATAATGATGATAATGATAAAAGTAATAGGAAAGATGTTAATTAGAATAATAACAATAACGATAAAAGAAAAAAATAATGATAGCAGTAATAAAGATGATAATAATGATAATAATTTTGATGGTGATGAAAATAATAATAATAATAATAATGATAATAATAATAATAATAATAATAATAATAATAACAATAATAATAACTATGATGACAATGGTGACAACAATGATAAGGATGATAATGATAATAATGATAATAATAATGAGGAGGATTATGATAATCATGATAATAATAACAGCAATGATGATAATAATAATAATAATAATGATAACGATAATAATAATGCTAATGCTAATGATCATAATAATGTTAATAATGATAATCATAATGATACCTTTAATAACAATAATAATAACAATATTGATAGCAATAATGACAGTGATCATAATCATAATAAACAAATGATAATAGTAAAAATGGTAACAACAATAATGATAATAACAAAGACAGTAATAATAATAATAATAATAATAATAAGAAGAATGATAATGATAATGATGATGATAATAATAAAGATAATAATGATAATGATAGTAATAATAATGATAATAATAATAATGATAATAATAATAATAATGATAATAATAATAATAATAATAATAATAATAATAATAATAACAGTGATAATAATGACAAACGAAACTAATAATAATAATGATAACAATAATAATTATGATAATAATAATAATGATGATAATCATAATAATAGTTGTAGTAATAACGATAATAATAATCATCATAACACTATTAAAATATTAACAATGATAATGACAATAACAATAACACTAGCAATAATAACACAACATTAACAC
>NC_061828.1:3512902-3517902 GCF_019202785.1 Penaeus chinensis | reverse complement strand
GAGAATGAGGAGAGGCGTTGGAGGGAGGGGGAGGGGTGAAGGGGGGGTGAGATGTCTCCTCCTCTAACGCCAGTTTATCTTTTTTTTTTTTTTTATCCTTAACTTGTCTTCTCATCCCTCTTTTTCTTCCTTCCTTTCTTTCTTTCTTTCCTATTTTATTTATTAGGGGTCTTTTTCGTATGTTTCTCCTATTCCTCATTCTCCCACTCCTACTTTTTGACTGCCTTTTTACTTATTCTCTTTCTTTTCTTCTTCTCTTCCTCCTCCTCCACTTCTCTCTTCCCCATTACTTCTTACCTACCACCCCCTACTCCGCCTTCATTACTCCTCGCCTCCTTTTCCTCCTCCATACTCCTCTCTCTCTCTTTACTCCTTCCTCTTTCCCCTACAATATCTTCCTTCACCTTCCTACCTCTCTTTCCCTTCCTCCCTCTTCTCCCTCTTTCCTCTCCTCCCCCTCCCCCCACACTATCTCCTTCTCCCTCCTCCTCTTTCCTCTCCTCCCCCTCCCTCACTTTCCCTTCCTCCCCCTCCTTCCTCCCTCTTCTCCCTCCCCCCTCCCTCCCTCTCCTCCCCCTCCCCCTACACCATCTCTTTCTCCCTCCTCCCCCTCCTCCCCCTCCTCCCCCCTCCCCCGCCACCCCATCTCCTTCTCCCTCCTCCTCTTCTCCTCTCCCCCCCCACACACATACCATCTCCTTCTCCCTCCTCCCCCCCCTCCTCCCCCTCTCCCCCCTACCATCTCCTTCTCCTCCTCCCCCTCTTCCCCCCCTCTCACCCCACCATTTTCTCCCTCCTCCCCCTCTTCCCTCCCCCCCATCTCCTTCTCCCCTCCCCACACCAACTCCATCCCCTCACCCCCATCTCCTTCTCCCCCCCCCCCCCCATCTCCATCTCCCCCCCACCATCTCCTCCTCCCCCTACCATCTCCATCTCCCCCCCACCTTCTTCTCCCCCCCCCTCCCCCCCATCTCCTTCTCCCAGCCTGCGTTATAATGGATCAACCTCAGATTGATAGCTTGGTGCCTCCGGGCGAAGACCTGTCGAGGGCGAGACGAAGAGGAGGGGGGGGGGGGGGAGGGAGAGGAGGGGAGGGAAGGAGGAGAGGGAGAGGGGGGAGGGGGGGTAAAGGAGGTACGGAAGGTTAGTCGTCAAGTCTCGTGTGTGTGTGTATGCGTGTGTGTGCGTGTGTGTAGGTGTGTGTGTACGTGTGTGTAGGTGCGCGCGCGTGTGTACACGCGTGTTTGTAGACGCGTGTGTGAGTGAGTGGAGGTGGTAGAGTCTCTCCCCCTCCCCCCCTTCCCCTCCCCCTCGAGGCATCCCCCCCCCCCACAAACCGGCATTTTAATTGTCAGTGTCCCGAGTCTTTCGTATCCGAGCTAGCGCGTTTAGATATTAATGAAGATTTATCGTACTAGAAATGTTTGCTAAGGCGGGCCGGGGAGGGGTCCGTGCTAAAGAGATCCCGTTTATTTATACTCTTTTAAATGCTTTTTTTTTATTTGTTTAGCTTTGTTATTTTCGTTTCGTTGTTTTTTTTTTTGTTTAGCTTTGTTGCTTTCGTTTCGTTGTTTTTTGTTTGTTTGTTTAGCTTTGTTATTTTCGTTTCCTTGTTGTTGTTTTTTTACTTTATTTTTCTTATTAATTTAGCTTTGTTATTTTCGTTTCGTTTCGTTGCTGTTGTTTGCTTGTTTTTTGCGTTTGTTTGTTATTGTTAGAACGTACTGGGTATTCTTAATGGTCTGTCGCTCTTCTAGGTGATTATCCTGGATTTAAATTTAGTTTACGAAGACGTTCCAAGCAATGTTTTGATGTTTCTTAAGGCAACATTCTGCCTTCAGGCATCTCTCTTCTCGCTTTCTTACATATATATGAGTATATATATATATATATATATATATATATATATATATATATATGAGAGCGATATATATATGTAAATATATACATATATATATATATATATATATATATATATATATATATATATGTAAATATACATACATATATATATATATATATATATATATATATGTAAATATACATACATATATATATATATATATATATATATATATATATATATATGTGTGTGTGTATGTATACACACACATAGCTTTGTGAGTGCATATATATATACATATATATATATATATATATATATATATATATGTATATATATGTATGTATACACATATATATATATAAATATATATCTTTATATATATAATAAGGTGCTGGCTCACCAAGCCATCTTCTACTTCGAAAGTTAATACAAAACATAACCCTTTCTCCCCCCCACCCTCACCCATAACCCCCCCCCCCACCAAAGAACCAAGAGCGACAGGTCGGCCTCCGCTTCGCGCTTATGCCCCGCAGAGTGTCTTTGACGGGTGTGTCTGTCTGTCAAGGCGCCGGGTGTCCGTCGGTGTCTCCTCATGTTGTTGTCTTCGTCCTCGCCTCCTGCTGTGGCTCCGAGGGGGGGGGGGGGGCGGTGGGGGTATGGGGGGAGAGGGGGGGGGTCCTGGCTCGAGGTGACGTTCAATTCCTTTTTTTTATCTTTTTCTTTTCTTTAATTCGCTGTTAGTGCGATATTTTTTTTTATCTTTTTTTTTTTTTTTTTTTTTTGTGATTTTCTTTCTCTTTCTCTCTCTCTCTTTTTTATCAGTTTGATTTTTCTTTGTTTAATTGTTTATTTTTCTATCCGCTAACTCATCACTCACTCACTCACAGCTCTCTCTCTCTCTCTCTTTCTCTCTCTCTCTCTCTCGCTCTCTCTCTCTCTGTATCTATCTATCTATCTGTCTGTCTATCTCTCTATCTATCTCTCCCCACTATCGTTATCATCATCATCACCGTTATCATCATTATCATCATCTTTTTTATCATCATCATCATCAGTCATTCCAACCTTCACCTTTTATCTGTTTTAAAAACCCGCCCCCATTTCTTTACTTTATGTTTCCACTCTATAAATTGTATTAGACGAAGGTGACTAAGATGGTCACGCCAATCAGAGTAACTTGAGTCATACTAGGGTCAGTAATACAAGTGGTCGTTGTGGTAGAAGTGGTAGTAGTAATTGGTCATATTTATTCATAGCGGTAGTAATAGTAGTAGTAGTGTGGTGGTAGTATAGGTAAAAGTAGCTGTAGTAGTTTGATAGTTGTTGATATTGTTGTTATTGTAGTGTTATTAGTAGCAGTAGAGGCAGCAGCAGTAGTAATAGCAGTAGTAATAGCAACAGCAGCTGCAGTAGTAGTAGTAGTAGTACTGGTAGTAGTAGTAGTAGTAGTAGTAGTAGTTGTTGTTGTTGTTGTTGTTGTTGTAGTAGCAAAGGTAGTATTAGTAGTAGCAGTAGGAGGAGTAGATGGAATAGTATTAGTGGTAGTAGTAGTAGTTATAGTAGCAGCATTAGAAGTAGTAGAAGCAGTAGTAATGGAAATATTACTAGTATGTTATTTATCTACTGTATAACCGCAGAGAGAGAAGAGAGACTAAATATGGCACTCACAACCAAGCCAGAAATATTTACAATAACTATGTAAGTAAAACCACACTGATAAAAACGAATCAAATATCCACTTCATCACTATCTTCACCATCATCAAAATTCCATTACAAAAAAAAAAAAATATCTATTCTTAACTCTTTCTTCTTCTTCTTCTCCTTTCTTCGAAATTATCACTATTCTTATACTTCTTCTTATTTCATTTGAACTCATCCGACCCCCCCCCCTCCTCCACCCAAAAAAAAAACCTCTTGAAATTCATTACTATTCTTAATCTTCCATTCCCTCTCCTCTCGTTCCATTCTAACCTCTCTTAGCCAAAAACAGTTCTTCGAAATTATCCTTATTCTTAGATATTCCTTCTTTCCCTCGCTCGTCATATTATATCCCATCCTAACCAAGAATCAACTTTGTAACAATTCTTCCCTATTATTCTTAAGTCTCTTCTCTTCACCTCCCTCTCCTCCTCCTCTCCTCTTTTCTTCTCTCCTCTCTTCTCCTCCCTCCTCCTATACTCTCTCCTATTTCACGTTCTCCTCCTCTCCTCCTCCTCTCCCCTCTCTCCTTCCTCCTCCTCCTCTCCTCCTCTCCTCTCTCCTCCTCCCTCCTCCTTCTCTCCTTCCTCCTCCTCCTCTCCCCTCTCCTCCCTCCACCTCCTCTCCCCTCTCCTCCTCCTCCTCCTCCTCTCCCCTCTCTCCTGCTCCTCTTCTCCCCCTCCTCCTCTTCCTCCTCCTCCTCCTCCTCCTCCTCTCCTCCCTCCACCTCCTCTCCTCCTCCTCCTCTCCTCCCTCCTCCTTCTCTCCTCCCTCCTCCTCCTCTCCCCTCTCCTCCTCCTCCCCCTCCTCTCCTCCTTTCCTCCTCTCTTCTCCTCCTCCTCCTTCTGTCCTCCCTCCTCCTCCTCTCCCCTCTCCTCCTCCTCCCCCTCCTCTCCCCTTTCCTCCTCCCTCCTCCTTCTCCCCCTCCTCCTCCTCCTCACCCCTCTCCCCTCCTACCCCACCTCTCCCCTTTCCTCCTCTCTCCTCCTCCTCCTCCTCTCTCCTTCCTCCTCCTCCTCTCCTCCTCCTCCTCCTCCTCCTCTCCTCCTCTCCTCCTCTCCTCCTTCTCCCTCCCCTCCTCCTCTCCTCTCTCGGCCTCCTCTCCTCTCGTCCTCCTCCTCCTCTCTCCCTCCTCTCTCCTCTTCCTCCTCCTCCTCCTCCTCCTCCTCCTCCTCCTCCTCCTCCTCCTCCTCCTCCCCCTCCTCTTCCTCTCCTTCTCTCTCCTCCTCCTCCTCTCGACTCTCCTCCACCTCCTCCTCCTCCTCCTCCTCCTCCTCCTTTCCCCTCTTCCGCCCTCTCCCCCCCCTCCCCTCCCTCATCCTCCTCCTCCTCTCCCACTCTCCTACTCTTCCTCCTCCTCTCCCCTCTCCTCCCCTCTCCTCCTCCCCTCCTCTCTACTCCACCTCCCACTGTCCCTCCCCCTCCTCTTCCCTCCACCTCCTCTCCTCCCTCCT
>NC_061828.1:3491809-3504309 GCF_019202785.1 Penaeus chinensis | reverse complement strand
GGATGAGGGAAAGAATGGAAGGGCGAAGGAAGGAACAAAAAGATGAAGGAGGGAAGGAAGGAAGGAACAAAGAATAGAGAAATGAAAGAGAAACGAATGGAGGAATAAAGAAAGGCCTCGCTAACATCATTTCCGGGTACACATCTCGACATCCGCGGCCGCTCATGCTGGCTTGTTTTAATTATTGTTTTCAATTTTTTATCTCTTTATTCATTTTTTAGTTTTTGAGGGGGTTTAGGACCTAGCCAAATATTTTCATATTTCCCTGTTTTGTTCTCTCTTTTTCCTTCTTTTTGTGGCCTTTTTTCCCCCCCTCCCTTTTTTTTTTTTTCGGTTTTTTCCTCCCCCCCCTTCCCTCTTTTCCCCTTTTCTTTCCTCGTTTCCCCTCTTTCTCTCTCCCTCCTCTCCTCCTCTTCTTCCCCCTTTCCTCCCCTCCTCCCCCTCCTCCTCCCCTCCTCCCCCTCCTCCTCCTCCCCTCCTCCTCCTCCCCTCCTCCTCATTTTTCCTCCTCCCTCCTCCTCCTCTTTTCCCCCCCTCCTCCTCCCCCCCCTCCCCCCCCCTCCTCCTCTTTTTTTTCACCTCTCCCCCCTCCCCCTTCCCCCTCCTCCTCCTCCTCCTCCTCCTCTTTCCCCCCTCTCCTCCTTCCTCCCCTCCTCCTTCCTCCTCCTCCCCCTTTCCTTTCCTCCTCCCCTTCCTCCCTTTCCCCCCCCCCCCTCCTCCCCTCCTCCCCACTTCCCTTTCCCCCCCTCTCCCCCCTTTTTTCCTCCCTTTTTTCCATTTCCCCCTCCTCCTCTTTTTCCCCCCTCTCCCTCCTCCTTTTTTTTTCCCCTCCCCCTCCTCCTCCCCCTTTCCCCCTTTTTTCCCCCCCCCCCCCCTCTCCTTCGCCCCGGCATCGTCACGTGTTGCATAACTATTTCTCCCCGATTCCCCTCTTTCTTCCTGCTCCGTCGCGTCGCTGGGGAAGGGGGCGATGGCTGCTGTCAAAAAGGGGGTACAGGGGGAAAGGGGGGGGGGAAAAAGGGGAGGGTGGGGGGGAGGGGGGAAGGGGGGATGGGGGGGGGGGAGGGGGGGGGGGGGGAGGGGGGGGGGGAAAAAAGGAGGGGGGGGGAAGGGAAAGGGAAAGGGTGGGGGGGGAGGGGGGGGGGAGGAGGGGGGGGGGAAGGGGGGGGAAGGGGAGGGGGAAAGGAAAGGGGGGGAGGGGGGGGGAAAAGGGGGAAAAGGGTGGGGAAGGGGGGAGGAAAAGGGGAAAAGGGGGGGTGGGGAGGGGAGGGGGAGAGGGAAGGGGGAGGGGGGGAAAAGGGGGGAGGGAAAAGGGGAGGAGGGGGGGGGAAGGTAAGGAGGGGGGGGGGAGGGAGGGGGAGGGGGGGTAAGGGGAAAGGGGGAAGGGGGGGAGGGGAAAAGAGGGAGAGGGAGGGGGGAGGGGGGGAGGAAGGGGGGAGGGGGAAGGAAAGGGAGGAAAAAAGAAGAGAGGGGGGAAAAGGGGGGGAAAAAGGGGAGGGGGGAAAAGGAAGGGGGAAAAAGGGGGGAGGGGAGAAATAAGGAAAAAAAAAAGAGGGAAAAGGAAAAACCAAAAAGAAAGGGAAAATAAAGTAAGAAAGCAAAAAAGAAAAAAAAAAAAAAAAAGGGGAAAAGGAAAATGAACAAAACAAATGAAGAAAAAGGGGGGAAAAAAAAAGAAAAAACACCCAAAACACGAAACAAAAAAAAGAGAAAGGAAAGAGGAAAAGGAAAAAGGAAAGGGGGGGGGGGGATAAAACCCAAAATCACTTTCCCTTTAATTTTTGACGCGGTTTCTTAACGAAAAAGGTGGTTTAAAGTTGACCTGGTTTTTTGTGGGGACCCCCGCTCTGCTGCGAAGGGGGAGGGGCCCCTTCGCAGGGCTTGTGACGTCTGCCCCCCCCCCCCCCCCCCTCTCCTCTCTTCACCCCTTCTCTCTCACTCCCCCTCCTCTTCGGCTCCCCCCCTCCTCTCTCCTCTCCCTCCTCTCCTCTTCTCCCTCCCCCTCAAAAATCCAAACTCGCTCTCCTCCTCTCTATCCTCCTCTCTCTCCTCTCTTCATCTCTCTCTCTCTCTCTCCTTTTCCTCTCTCTCCCCCCCCTCTCTCCTCTCTCCTCTCTTCCTCTCTCCTCATCTTTTCTTTTCTCTCTCTCTCTCTCTCTCCCTACCTCTCTCCATCCTCTCATCCTCGACTCTCTCTCTCTTTTCTCACTCTCCTCTCTCTCTCTCTCTGTGTGTGTGTTGTGAGTGTAGTGTGTGTGTGTGGTGTGTGTGTTGTTGTGTGTGGTGCGCATGAATATATTTATACATATAGATGCAGAACGCGCACACAACACACACACACACACACACACACACACACACACACACACACACACACACACACACACACACATACCCTCTATTTATTATTCGCTTTCTCTCCCCTCCTCCTCACGTTATTCCCTCTACCCCTCTTTCGTGTGTTCTCTCCTGCATTCCAATTCCAATGTTTGTGATGATTAGTAATTCTGTCATGTTCTTATCCTTTTTCCCCTTATGCATCCCCTTTATTGTTTACTTTCCTCTCCCTCGTTTCTTCTCGTTGTCCTTTGCCCTCTTTAAACGTTCTTTTTAGAAGGTAGGGGGGTGGGGGGGGGTGGTTATCCCTATCCTTTGGTTTGTCTTTGTTTGTGTGCTTGTTTGTTTGTTTGTTCGATCGTTCGTTGTCTTTGTCTTTCCTTCCTCTCTTATCTTGCTCTCCGTTTCTCGTGTCATTTTAGTTTCCTCTTTATGTTTGGTCATTATTTTTATGTATTTGTATTTATCTCTGTCCTTTTGTCTCCTCTGTTTGCCCTCTCCTCCTCCTTTTCTCTCCTCTTCTACTCTCTCCTCCTCTCAAATCCATCCTCTCTCTCACTCTCCTCTCTCCTCTCTCGTCACTCTCGTCCTCCTCTCTCCCTCTCTCCTATCTCCTATCTCATCCCTCTTCCTCTTTTCTCCTCACTGAACTCCGCTTCTCCTCTCTCCTCTCGTCCTCTCTCCTCTTCACTCTTTCTCCTCTCTCTCATCTCTCATCACTCTCCTCTCCTCTCCTATCCCTCTCCTCTCGACCTCTCCTCCTCTCTCGCATATCCTCTCTCGTCCGCCTCTCCCCCTCCTCTAGATCCCTCTCATCCATCCCCTCTCCTCTTCCTCTCTCTACTCTCTACGTCTCTCCCCTCTCTCTCCCCTCTCTCCTCTGATCCTCTCATTCCTCTCCAATCCCTCTCTCTCCCCTCTCATCCCTCTCTCTCCTCTCTCTCCTCTCTCCTCCTCTCTGCTCTACCCTCACTCTCAATCCTCTCACTCCTCTCCCTCCTCCTCTCTCCCCCTCGTCTCCTCTCGCCTCTCCACCTTCTCTCACTCTCTCTCCCCTCGTCAATCCCTCTCTCTCTCAACCCCTCTCATCCCCCTCTCTCCTCTCTCTCCTTGCTCATACTCTCCTCTCTCTCCTCTCGCTGCCTCTCTCATGCTCGCTCCAATCCTACCTCTCCATCTCTCTCCTCTCACTCCTTTCTCTCCTCATTACTCCTATCTTCTCTTCTCCCTCTCTCTTCCTCTCTCCTCTCTCCTTACTCATTCCTATCACTCCTTCTCGATCCTCTCTCTCCTATCTCTCACTCTCTCTCCCTCTCAGTCCTCTCTCTCCTCTCTTCACTCTCACCTCTCTCCTCTCTCCTTCTCTTCTCTCCTCTCTCCCTCTTCCTCCTCCTCTCTCTATCACCCTCTCTCTCCTCTCTCTCCCCTCTCCCGTCCTCTCTCGATACCTACCTCTGGTCTCCCCGCAGTCGCCACACTCTCCCTCTCGCTCTCTCGCTCAACTTTCTCATCCTTCCCTCCCTCTACCGTCCACCGCTCTATCTCCTCTCCCTCTCCGTCCTTACGCCTATCTCATCTTTCTCCTCTCCTCTCAACTCTCGGCCTCTCTCATCACTCGTCGTTATTTCCTCTCTCTCCTCTCTCCTCCTCATTCTCATTCTCCTATCTCTCTTGAACTCTCTCTCTTCCTCTCTCTCCTCCTATCTCTCCTCTCTCAACTCCTCTCTCACCTCTCTCAAGTCCTCTCTCATATCCCTCTTCTCTCCCAACATTCCTCTCCTCATCTCTTCCCTCTCTCCTTCCTCTATCCTCCTCTCGTCTTCAATCCTCCTCATCTCCTCTCTCCTCTCTCAACACCTTTCTTCTCACCCTCTCTCTCCTCTCTCTCCGCCTCTACTCTCCTCTCGTCCTCTCTCTCACTCCCCACTCTCCCCTCCTCTCCTCTCCTCCATCCCTCTCTCTCTCTCATCCTCTCTCAATCCTCCTCCGTCCTCTCTCTCCTCTCATCTCCTGTCTCCTCCTCTCGATCCTCTCTCCTCTCACTCCTCATCCTCCTCTCGCCCTCTCCATCCTCTCCCCTCTCCTCTTCTCCTCTCAGAATCCTCTCATGAGTCCTCCACACTCTCATCACTCTCCTCTCTCTCCCCTCTCATCACTCATCATCTCCTCTCCATGCCATCCCCCTCTCTCCTCCTCCCTCTCATCTCCTCTACTCTCCCTCTCATCACTCCTCTCTCCTCCTCTCACCCCATCACTCCCCCCCCTCCTCTCTTCTATCTCCTCTTCGCTCCTCTCGTCCTCTCCTCTCTCTCCTCTCTCGGCCTCTCACTCCTCTCATCTCACTATCTCCTTGCTCTCCGTCTCTCATCCCCACATTACTCCTATCTCTCACTCTCTCTCCTCTCTCTCCTCATTCTCCAATCTCTTTTCTCTCCTCTCTCATCGTTCTCACCTTCTCTCTCCTCTCTCTTCCTCTCCTCGTCCAGTCTCTCTCTCCTCGTCTCCTCCCTTTCTTCTCCTCTCTCCCTCATCCTCTCTCTCTCCTCTCGCTTCTCTCTCTCTCTCTCCTCTCTCTCGCTCATCTCCCTAATCTCCCGTCCAACAGCACCAACTCTCTCTCTCATCATCTCTCCGCCTCCTCCTCTCTCCTCTCTCTCTCTTCCTCCTCCTCCTCCACTCTATCCTCTCTCTCTCTCACTCATTTGCTCTCGCTCCTCTCTCCTCTCATCCGCTGCTTCCTCTCTCCTCTCATCTCCCCTCTCATCCTCTCTCTCCTCTCTCCTCCTCTCTCCTCTCTCTCACTCTCTCCCCTCTCTATCGATCCTATCTCCCCTTCTCCCCTCACTCTCATTCCCCTCTCTCCTCTCTCTCCTCTCTCAACTCTCTCTCTCTCTCTCTCTCTCCTCTTCTGCTACTCAAGATCCTCTCCTGCTCCTCTCACCTCTCCTCATCCTCGTCTCCTCTCTCAGTCCTCTCTAGTCTCCACTCCTCTCATCTCTCCCTCCTTTTCCTTCTTTCTTCTTACTTCTTTTTCCTCCCTCCCTCCTTCTTCTTCCTCCTCCTCCTCGCCCTCCTCCTCTCTCCTCCGCCTTCTCTCCTTCTTCCTTCTCTCTCCTTCTCTTCTCCTTCTCCTCCTCGCGCCTCCTCCTCTTCCTCCTCCTCCTCTCCTCCTCCTTCCTCCCCTCCTCCTCCCTCCTCATTCTCCTCTTCCTTCTTCCTCTTCATATTCCTCCCGCTCCTCTCTCCTGCCTCGCCCTCCTTCTCTTGTTGTCTGCTTATTATTATTATCTTTATTATGTCTTTTTCTAAGACCCTTTACTCCCTCCCTACCCCCCGTCCCCCACTCGACCACTATCCCCCATCACCATCTCCCCTTCTCCCCTTCCTCTCTCTTCTCCCCTCTCCTTTTTCGTCCTCCCCATCTAAATCACTCTCCCTTCTCCCCCCTTGCCTCTCTCCTCAATCTCTCCTCTCCCCCATCTCCCTTCTCTCCCCCCCCTCGTCCCCCTCTCAAACCTTCATCACCTTGCTCCCACCCTCACTTTCTCTCCCTCCCCCTTCTCCTTCCCTCCTCTCTCTCTCCTCTTCCTTCTCCTCCCCCTCTCTCTCCCTCACAGAGAAGGAGCTTGAGTATTTTCTCTATTCTCGGATTCTCCCTCTTCAGCTGTTGCTTGCTTCGTTGTTGATCGTGGTGTTGAAGGTGGTGGTGATGGTGATGACGGTGATGATGGTGGTGATGGTGATAAGGCTGGTGGTGCGGTTGGTGGTTATGATAATGACGCTGGTGGTGAAAATGGTGATGATGATGATGGTGCTGATGATGATGATAGTAGTGGTGATGATGACGGTGGTGATGATGACGGTGGTGATGGTGATGGTGATGATGACGGTGGTGGTGAGAGTGATGGTGGTGCGGTTGATGGTGATGATGAGAGAAAAGGAGAAAATGAATGAATGAAAAAGAAAGAGAAAGAGAGGAAAAGGGGGGGGGGGTGCCGCGAGAGATGGGTAGAAAAAGAAAAAGAGAAAGAAACTGGAAAAGAGGGACAAGAAGAAAGAAAGAAAGAAAGGGTAGAGAGAAAAAAAGGAGAGAAAGAAAGAGAGAGAGAAAGAGAAAGAGAAAGAGAAAGAGAAAGAGAGAAAGAAAGAAAGAGAAAGAAAAAGAGAGAAAGAAAGAGAAAAAGATATATAGAGAGAAAACAGAGAAAGACCGTCACAGGGAAGCTCGTAATGAAGTATAGCTCTTTGGTAACCCAATAGTCTGCTTCGGATAATCATATAGCCTTCTCCCTAACACAATCACGTGGCAGCGGAGGGGGGGGGGCGAGGAGAATGGAAAGGGAGGGAGAAGGGAGGGGAGGTGGGAAAGGGAGGAAAGGAGGTGGAATAGGAGGAGGTGATGGGAAAGGGAGGGAGGAAGAGAGGGAGGTTGGAAAGGGATGAAGGAAGATGGGAGGAAGGGAGATGGGAAAGGGAGGGAGGGAGGTGGGAAAGGGAGGAGGAAGGGAGAGATGAAATGGGAGGAGGAAGGGAGGGAGATGGGAAAGGGAGGGAGGGAGAGGGAGGGAGGGAGGGGGAGAGTAGGGAAGGGGAGGGAGGGAGATGAGAATAGAAGAAGAATGAAAAAAAAGATGGAGAAGGAAATGGGAAATAGGAGGAGAAGGAGAACAGGAAAGAAAACTAAACTAAAAGAGGAAGGAAAAAGGAAGAAGAGGAGGATAGGCAAGGGAACTGAAAGGAAGAATAAGAAAGGTATAAGAAAGAGAGGGGAGAAGGAGGGAGAAGAAAGGAAGGAATTAAAGAGAAACGAAGATGGGAATAGAAAGATAAAAAGGAAAATAGTGTAGTAGGAGAGAAGGGGAATAATTATGGAAGAAGAGGAAATTGATAAATAGAGTAGAGCCAATGTGAACCCAAAGGGAGAAGAAAAAGTAAGACCATTGTGAGCGAAAACAAGGGAAGTAAAGCAGGAAAATGTAAATAAATGAAAAGGAAATTAGAAAATAAAATAATTATAATGATGAGAACATTACACACAATCATGATCAAGCATGTTTTAAATCCTTTTTTTTTTTTTTTTATTTGAGGGGGGGGGGGGGGGGGGGGGGGGGGGGGGGGGGGGGGGGAGGGGGGCGACAAGAGAGTGAGGAAAAAGGAATCAGAAATAGGTGAAAAAAATTAACAACGTCAGAAATTAGAGGTGAAGTGACATAAAAAAAAAAAATGCTAAGGTAAACGCGTAAAAATAAAAGAGAGGTAATAAAAAGAAAAAAAAAAAACACGGATGTGATATTGCAAAATATATGATATGAAAATATTGAGGCACGAAATTTAAAAAAAAACAGTAACGTTTCTAGCTTTTCTTCTAACCACAGACCAACAGGCAATGCTGAATTTTTTTTTTATCACTCACAACACACACACACACGCTACAGCACACAACCACAGACACAACACACAATCACAGCGACATACGGTATGAAAACCACACACCCGTCGAGACACGACACCACACACACAACTGCAAAAAAAGATACAAACCACGTAAAGGAGAAACAACAACCCAAAAAACCACATTAAATACTAGTACAAGACAGTCACACACACACTAGACAGAAGAAAAGCACGACAACAACATTACTCATCACACATGCCACCCACTCACAACTCACAAACACATCCGCCTCACACTCACACTCACAACACTCACTCTCAATAGGTGATAACCTGAGGACTCCAATCACATCGACTCCCTCACTCACCTCACACACTGTCCCCTTATGAATCTCAGTGCAACACGTTAGGTTAAGGCAAGTAATCCACTCACTCACATCACAGTCACTTACACACCACAAACAACAAACTCACGTGTCACGTGTTTTTGCTACACCCGTGACCACTCACCAGCCGTCCCAAACATCTCCCCTCCCCCGTCCCCCCACAACCACAACGTACCGTAAAAGATCAAAGAAAGAGCATGAGACAAAACACAAGAGCTTCCACACACGACCAGAGAGTAACAGGACCGCGTGGCGAAACATGCAGCCTCAGTGATGACGTAATGTTTTATTCATTTATTTTTTATGACATGAATTTTTATGACGATATGCATGACTTTGTAATTTATTCACATGGAATTTGTATATATCTTTATAAGGCTTTATAATATGACGATGACTATAATACGTCGCGTGGATTATGATGTATATAATATCGATGACTTGGTAATACCATATATGACTTTTTGTTTATGGCATTATATGACCATAAGATGATATCATAGGAGGTTATATGACCCCCCCCCACCCCCCACACACACACACGATTTTACATGACTCTGCCCGATATAAAACGAGCTTACATAACTCTCCACGACGGTGCATGTGGCTATACATCACGTTACATCACGTTATCTGAAAGAGGGGAGGGGAGAACACTGACTTACTCACTCACTCACTCACTGACTTACTTACTTACTTACTTACTTACTCACTTACTTACTTACTTACTTACTATACTTACTAACTCTTACTTACTCACTCCACTCACTCACTACGTCCTCAACTCACTCACTTCACACAACCTCACATCACTCACTCACAGTCACACACGGTATTCACTCACAATCACTCACTCTCACTCACACACTCACGCAGCACCAGGTATAACACCAAAAAGTGCCGACGATACACACCACCACACGTCTGGAACTCCCAACTCTACCCACGCCGATACCACAACACAGAACACACACCAAAAATAACAAACAAAAAACAACGAACGCCAACCACACATACACGAGGACCGCGGACGACACACACGAACTACACATCACAAAACAACAGATATTGCAAACACACTACCCAGATACAAACCAAAACAGACGCACAGAGCAAAAAAACGAAAAGCAAACAATCAAGACCCTCATAATACGGATACCAGTAAAAAAGCCAGAAGCGGAAGCACGACACAGTTACACTTTACACGCACACAACATGTACACACCCAAGCACACACGACACGCACACAAACACAAAAACACGCACCACGACACCAAGCTACAGGCGGAAAAAAAGCAAAACATTATCCAGACTACACACGACAAGACATCCGCACACTTCTAGAGAGAAGATCTTACTGTGAGCGTGGAAGGGCGTTGCGGGGCCAGGCGTGAGCGAGATTCAAACCTTACAATGACACTCAATAATTAATCTATCTGACTCCAACCTCTTAGAAGCCGCGTTCGGGGGAGATTGCGAATCATTGGCTCGAGATTGAGGAGGTGGGAGAGATGGGGAAGAGGGAGGTGGGGTAAAGGAGGGGAGAGCATAGAGGAGAGGGGATGGCAGGAGAAGAGGGAAGGTTGTGGGGAAGGGAGTAAGGGGTGGGGGAAGAGGGAAGGGGTGGAGAGAGAAGGGAATATATAAGAGGGATGGTGGTGTGGGGGGGAGAGGAGAGGGGGTATTGGATGGATAGGGAGGTGGGGGTGGTGAGGGGGAGAAGAGGGAAGAGAAATGGAGAGAGGATGGCAGGGGCGGGAGAATGGGCCGCGGACCGTGGGGGGCGCGGGATCGCGAGGGTAGCAGGGAATGGGCAGGGGCGCGCCTCAATGGTATGGGTCGGCGGAGGGCAGGGGCATCTCGCGGCGGATACGCAAAGGCCATAAAAGGCCGCCGCGCCCTTGTTCGCTGTCTCTTGGTCTCTGGTAGCGGGTTTTGCCCACTCGTGTCTTCCCCACACACCTATCACCTTTCTCATTGCCTGCGGGCGAGCGTTCCCGCCCGTTTCTGTGCTCGCCTTCTCTCCAGAGCGCCCCTGCCGTAGTCCCCGGCCTCTCCCTCTTCGCGCCACTCTCATATCCCTGTCGTGGCGGTCCGTCGTTCTTCTTTTCGCCTTCCCCCCATATCCCAAACGCGGCGCGTGCCGGAGTCTTATCTGGGCGAGGTCTTTCGTTCTTTCTATTCGTTGTTCTCCTTCCGTTTCCTCTACAAACCATCCTTTGTTTTTCTGTTTCTTGAGGGCGGGGATACCATTGTGACCAAACCGTGGCCACCCGGATAGATTTATTTTGCCTTCGAAAAGGCGTGGCGGTACTGTGTGGTAAGTCGTCGCCACAACTTCCTCATCCCTTCCTAATTCTCTTCTCAGCGTCTCCTGTGTCTGTCTGTCTGTCTTTTTTCCCCCCCCTCTTTTTAGTTTCTTTTGGCCTTTGTCCTTTTGCTGTTATTTTATTTGTCATCTCTTTTCTCTCTTTCTTTGACCTTTCTTTCTCTTTCTTCTCTTTTCCTTTCTTCTCTTTCCTCTCTCATCTCTCTCTCTATCCCCTTCTCTCTCTCTCCCGCTCTCTCCGCTCTCTCCTCTTCCTCCTCTCTCCGTCCACTCTCTCTCATCTGTCAACACTCTCTCTTTCTGCTCTCTTAACCAATCTAGTCATCCAGCCCCACACAGCTCAGTCTCTCGCGCTCACATCTCTTACTCTCTATCTCGCCTCGTCTCTCTCAATACAGTAACATCTCACACCACACTCTAATACTCCACCACCATAAGAATCTCACTCCCTACGACCTCCGCTCGCCACTCCCTCAACAGGGTAGTCTCCTCGTTCTCATCCCCTCCTCAACCAAACATATCCTCCCATGTCTCCCCCCACCCCAAGCCTACCCCCACCCCACCCCCACCTTTCCAACCCCTCACCTCACTCCCCTCGCATGAGATCATCGCGCTCTCCTCCTCGCGACCCGCGAAGGAACCCGAAGTTCCCCTCTTCCTCCAATTTCCAAATCCAATTCCTTTTTCCTTCCTTCCCTACTCCTTTGTTCTCTCTCACCTCTCTTCCTTGCACAACATCGGCCCTCGCCAAGTGAAAAAGTTAATGCAATTGCCTTCTAAAACTGTCGCCCTGAATATGTTATATCCTAGTGCATGGGTACTTTGTTTGGTTTCTGGGGGGTGATGCCATATCCGTTCGTTTGTTTTTGTCTTTTTGTTTTCCCTTTTATTTTCCCTTTTCTTTTCTTTCTTCTTGTTCCCTTCTCCTTCTTTCCTTTCTTTTTTTGTCGGTTCTATCGTTCCCGTAAAAAGCATATCAAAAGTTTTACTTTAGTTCGTAATACTATCTACCCTTTGTTTCGTCTGTTTCCTTCCTTTCTTCTCGAAACGATAGCCAATCCTTTTCGTTTCGTATAACTTACCAACCCCAACCTTCCTCTTCCCCCCTTTTTCCTTCGTTCGTACACTTCCTTCCTTTTCTTATAGACAAATTTAATAATATCCTTTCCTTCCTTCCTGTCCCCTTCCTCCTTCCTTCCTTCCTTCCTTTCCTCTCTAATTTTTGTTCTCTCCCTTCGTTCCGTGTTTTTTAGACAAGGACTCCCTCCCTTTCCCTCTCTTTCCCTTCGTTCTTACTATTCCTTCTTCCTTCCCATTTGCCCTTCTATTCCTCCTCTCTCTTCTTCCCTTCGTTTTCGTACTATCTTCTTTCCTCTTCTCCTTTCCTGCTTCCTTCCATCTCCGTCTTCCCCTTCACGGTATTAAATCGTACTAATGTCCCTTCCCCCTCCCCTTAACCTCCTTTACTCTTCTTCTTTTTCCTTCGTTTTCTTACTTCCCCTTCCCCACTTCCCTTCCTTTCCTTTCCTCTCATCTCTTTCCTTCGTTAGTCTTACTTCCTTCCTTCCTTTTCTCTTCTCATCTCTTTCCTCTCCTCCCCTTGTTCCACATTTCCTTCCAGACGCGTTTCTTCATTTACTTCCTTCCTTCTTTTTTTTTCTCCTCTCTCCCTTTTTTTCCTTCGTTCTTACTTCCTTCCTTCCTTCCTTCCTTTCTCTCTCTCTTTCCTTCGTGCGTAATTTTTAGTAATAACAAAGTGGGGTATGTCATCGACTCTAGAGAGAACCCCCCCCTGTCCACTACCTGAACCTATTCCCTCCCTATGAAGTGCCCTCCTTCCTCCTTTTATTCCTCCCTCCCCCCCCATTAACTCCCTTCGTTATTCACCTCCCTTTTCGATCCTTCCTCCTTCCCCCCTTCCTTTTAATTACTTGTTTGACCCTTTCTCTCTTACCCCCCCCTTTTCCGTACCGCCTTCGTTCGTACTCCCTCCACACCCCCTTCCTTTCGGTCAATAAAAACAAGCCCAGCGCTGAGGACAGCCAACCACAAGG
>NC_061828.1:3481809-3484309 GCF_019202785.1 Penaeus chinensis | reverse complement strand
TATACGCTATATATACGTTAATATATATACACGTTAATATATTTTGGTTTATCAATCTGGTTGTAATAGTTATTAGTGTTATAGATTATTCATATTTACTTAATTTAGGTTAGCATATGGTCTGCTGTTGTAATTATTTTTGGGTGAATCATCCTGCTGGTTGTTGCAATGAAATAAGTAATTTGTTTATTTACACATGTAGATCTAAAGGAAATGTTGCTATTTTAGTGATTCTGATAATTTACCTGGCGGGTTACAATAGTTGTTTGTTTGTTTTTTGTTTGTTAACGCAGTAATGGATCAGTGAACGTGAAACTATTTGCTTATTCATATCTTCCTTTTTTAATTATATTTTATGTCATATTGCTTTTCTTATTATCTTGTTGCCCTCATTTATAGATTTAATTTACCTAGTTGTAAAAGCTTTTTTTTTTATCGTAATTCACGTGGCTTGCGCTCACGAACGTTACTTTGTTTCAGGTTGCGAAGCTGAAGTTGGATCACGTGACCCGCGACGAGGAAATGAAGAACAGAATGCGCAAGGACCCGCTCAGGTTTGCGCAATTGACGTTTTCTCTTTCTTAAAAGAAAAAAAAAAATGTAGTAAATAAAAAATCGCCCTTTTCTTCGAGTTATTTTTCGACTTGGGTTTTTATTGTTTTGCTTCTCCTCTTTCTTTTTTTTATCTTTTTTTTTTCTTCACTCTTTCATTGTCCTCCTCAGCTTTTTTTTCCTTGGTTTCATAGCCATAGTCGCTATAACCTTTATTATTATTATTATTTATTTCTAATTTCATCTCGTTAGGAATCATCTTCGGTTCCTTTTCTCCTCTTCTCTTCTTGTATAATGTCATGTTCCCTTTCTTCTTCCTCCTCATCATCATCGTCATCATCTTCTTCTTGTCTTCTTCGTCTCCTCCTTCTTCACCCTCATCTTCGTCATTTTTTAAAAGTCCCTCTTGAATACCATCCCGAAAAAGGCAGAACTCTACGGGAATGTCCCTCCGCGTTTAACAACCGAGTCATTGGTTAGCGTGTGCGCCATGTAAATCACAGGCGGGAAAATGAATGAAATAAAGAAATGAGTTATTGACTAAGTTGCTAACAAATAGATAAGTAATTAAGGTTGTGATATAGATCAAAGCTAATGTAGAGTTGTTCGAGCATTTTCCTCCTTCAGGCTTCAGACATTCCAACTCCTCGAAATCCAAAAAAATCCGGATTAAAAGTTTAAGAATAAAACATAAAAAAAGAGCATCGGTATCCTTATCTTAAAGAACCCCACTCCCTTCCAGATATCAAGGCGGGATTCGAGCGCGCTGGGCCGTGGCAGGAATCGAAGCGCTCATGTACTTCGAAAACCACATTCCCGAGGTTGAGTGGCCGTTCCTGATTCTTCACGGCGAGGAGGACCACCTGTGCGCTCCCGAGGGCTCCAAGATGCTTCTGGAACATTCCAAGAGCACCGATAAGGAGCTGAAGGTGAGGGGAGATAAGGGGAGGGAAGGGGGAGAGGGAGGGAGGGGTGGGGGGGCGTTGGTGAGAAGCTTCTTTTTCTATCGAGAAGCGGAGAGGATTTATGTTAGGTTTTAGGCTCTGAGGGAGTAATGTAAATGTGCTTAAGTAAATATACATGCACCCACACATGCAACCCCCCCCCCCCCATCCCACACACACACATACACTTACACACAAGCATATACACAAGCATATACACAAGCCCATGCCACCGCCCACGCACAAGCACATGCACACACACAAGCACATGCACACACACACACACACACACACACACACACACACACACACACACACACACACACACACACACACACACACACACACACATCCCACACACACACACACACACACACACACACACACACACACACACACACACACACACACACACACACACACACACACACACACACACCCGCACACACACACACACACACACACACACACACACACACACACACACACACACACACACACACACACACACACACACACTCACTCACACTCACACTCACACTCACACTCACACTCACACTCACACTCACACTCACACTCACACTCACAAATACAAACACACACACACACACACACACACACACACACACACACACACACACACACACACACACACACACACACACACACCGCACACACACACACACACACACACACACACACACACACACACACACACACACACACACACACACACACACACACACACACACACACACTCACACTCACACTCACACTCACACTCACACTCCACACTCACACTCACACTCACAACCACACACACACACACACACACACACACACACACACACACACACACACACACACACACTCACTCACACTCACACTCACACTCACACTCACACTCACACTCACACTCACACTCACAAATACAAACACACACACACACACACACACACACACACACACACACACACACACACACACACACACACACACACACA
>NC_061828.1:3464309-3469309 GCF_019202785.1 Penaeus chinensis | reverse complement strand
GACGGTCTGGCGATGAAGTCACTCCCTCCTGACTTCTCCTTCCTGCGGATGTCCTCGTAGACGTGGCCTCGTCTGTAAAAAGTCTTCTGGAATCTCCAACCCGGACGGGATCTCCGCGAGCTTCGGTGTCTGGGAGGAAAGGGGTTTTATATGAGAATGCGTTGTCTTCTTTATTATTATTATTATTTTATGGGTTCTTGTTGTTTCGTGCGAATTTTAGCAGTTGTGGTAGAGATGGGGATGATTGGTGAAGATTGATGGTGGTGGTTATGATGATGGAAATGGTGATGATGACTGTCATAGCAATGGTAATTCTATTAGTACATAGTTATTTAGGTCCTATCCCTGTTCCTTAAGAAGGTGTGACAGTGTAACAAAAAATTCTACTTTGATCGTTTATCTTGAGGATAATCTTATTTTGGATTACCTTACATTTAAAAGTTATTTAGTTAAAAAATCTACACACAGGGAAATTAAAAGATACTAACGGGGGTCTGAGCGGTCCAATGCCCCATTCTGCATATTTTTCCGGCGACCTTCTAGGCGCCCTTTCTTGAGCAGTGTCTTCGTCTTCGGTCATCTCTAAGTCTAACGTTTCCTCTGTTTTGTGTTCGTTTTCATTCGCTTCCTCCGTGTCGGCTTTTTCGTCTGCCTCTTCTTCGTCTTCGCTCGCCTCTGCCTCTGCTTTCTCATCTTCTCCTTCGTCTTCACTACCTTCTGCGACTCCTTCCTCATTTCCTGCTTCGTCTTCATCTTCCTTCTCTAAAATGTCATCTGTGTTTTTCATCTCTCCCTTTCCTACGTTTTCCACATTGATTTTACTCTCACTTCTATCTTCCTGGTCTTTCTCCGCCTCCGTCTGAGTCGGAAGCTTCTCAGGATTTAGAGACGAAACAGTGCTTGTGGCATCCAACTGCATTTCCTGCTTGTTCTTCCAGTCTTCGTCCACAACATCGAACGGAAGGACTGCATTGCTTTCGGGTTCCTCTTCGGCCTCTTCGTGCTGATGGGACTCGCTCTTTGGGAAATGGTGATGGTGACCTGATTTTACGGTTGACAAAACTTGGTTCTCGGTTATGTCGCTTCGTCCGGAGGCCCTGCTCTGTTCGTGCAGGCCAGGAGAGCCCGTGACGATGACATTGGGACGAGCGGTGGCGATGGTGCCATTCTTCTTGTGGGAATCAGGAGCCTCTTTGTTTCTGCGAGACTTACCGTATCTGGGATTCCCGGTTTTCCCTGTGCGCTTGAGGAAATGCTTACCTTTTCGACGAAGGGGGGGTTTAGAAGTACTGTTTAGGTTTAAGGTGTTTGGTTTATTTCGGCGAGGCCCGTGTCTATCCTTGGCATGCTTCTTGGCGTTAAAGTGAAGTCCTCTACTTCCATCCACTTCCAATGGGCGGTCATCTTCCTCGGGTTCTGAATCATCCTGTCCTTCGGTAATGGTTTCGTCCTCCTCCTCCATCCTGGGACTCTCCTTGTTCGTGCTGCTGGAGGTGCCTTGGTCGTCATCTTGGTCATCTAAGCCATCTTGAATATTAGACTCTTCGCCATCCTGATTGTGATGATGTGGGACGCGCAGCCTTCCCTCACCTGGACGAGCTACAGAATCATCATTTCCATGGCGTTTGTCTGCTTTGTATTTGTGTTTATTCTTGCCCACCTTTCTCATTCCATCTCTGTGCCTTTGCTGTCCGGAATGCGTTGCGTTGCGATCCAGTTTATCAAACCTGTGCCCTGCGCCCTTCTTGTTCCTGTTGTGTTGCACATCGTCCTTGTCAGTCTTGCGTCGACGTCCCCGCTTTCCATGGTGGTTGTGTCTGTGGGGGTGTTCTCCCTGTGGAGCCAAGGCCGTTTCTTCTTCAGCGACGTTTCTGTTGTTGGGCGGAGGGACAGTTGCGTTTTTCGCGAAAGGTCTCGGGGTGGTGGACGGCTGGAAACGATTGGGATCTTGGTGAGAACTGCGCCGTTGACCTTTTTTCCGAGAATGTTTATTCTTTCGATGGGTGGGCACGGTCCTGTTGTTGCCTGGAGGAGGGTATCGAGTAAACAGCGAGATTAGAAAAAGCAGCGTATAATTCTTACCTTTGGTATGTAACCATATTTAAACAAGATACTAATTTAATTAATGCATTATTCAAGTTGTTATCAGCATATATGTGTCTCACTGGAAGAAATCCTCAGAAATGCATCGATCAGCGTTTAAACCAAAATAGAACTAGTTTCCCTCTAAGCATTTTCATATAAAATATCTAGTACCCATTTAAAGATTCTATCTAATTATAAGCAAGTGAAAAAGAATGGAAATAATACCGAGATTATACAATCTAAACATTTTAAACAGCAATAACACTAATTTACGTGGTGTAGTTGTCATAAGCCTGGGTTTCGCTGTCGTATTGGTGGGTGCGCTAGGCCTGGGTGAAACAGAATCCGGGACATCTGGCACGGGTGTCTGAGGTACGGAGGGATCTACGATGGGAAGGTCAGTGGAAAGTAGGTCCTCGGTCGGTGTATCAATGGTTAATGAGTCTATTTTAAGTGTGGAAGGTCCTGTAGGTGTTGGGATAGATGGGACTTGGCTAGATTTAGAAGTAAGTGGGATCTGAGTCGTGGCAGGAGTAAGGGTAGTGGTGAATGTTGCCTCTGTGGTAGAGACTG
The DNA here is from genome assembly GCF_019202785.1 of Penaeus chinensis. NCBI lineage: Eukaryota > Metazoa > Arthropoda > Malacostraca > Decapoda > Penaeidae > Penaeus > Penaeus chinensis. Next base: position 3,466,651 of record NC_061828.1, on the reverse strand, counting down.
AAATGTTTGTGTGTGGGGAAGTTTTTAAGGGAGTTGGGGTTGTGATGGGTACTTGGGTTCTGTTAGAATGTGCAGTGGAGTTATTGGTTCTGTTCAGCCCAGGACGTCTTCCTTTGTGCTTCTTTGGATGGATTCTTCCAGCCTGTCTCCTGTTGGATGGGAAAGCATTAGTGATCTTAAAGAGGAAATCGCATTGCGGCATATATTTCAGGAGACCGCTTGAATGATTTGTGCACTTTACCCCTTGTTTCTGTTCCAGCGCCGGTGTCCTCGCACCGCCTCTTGCTCGAGATCCTCTGCCTGCTGCGCCTTTCTTACTTGAGAAGTCTCTTGCTTGCTTCGCTGGCCTCCCTTGCTCGGGTGGCGGGACCGATGCCTCCAGTCGCGCCCTCTCCACTTTCCTTTCTTAAACTTCTTCTTCTGCTTGTGTGTCAACGGGAAACCTCTGCCCGTGACGTTCCTTTCAGCTTTGTTGTCTCTGTTGTGCAATCTTCCGCGATTCTTCTGCCTCTTGTGCTTCTTCATCTGGACGCGTCCGCCATGGAGTTTTGTCCCATTGGCATTCCTTCTGTTGCTTGTGTTGTCTTTCCTTCTGAAAATGGATTTGTTAGGATTTCTCTTCATGTAAGGATTCGCCCTTCCCCCTTTACTATTGGAAGAGCTGATGCTTCCACATATGTATCCTCCTGGCCGGTCTCTACAAGCGTGTGGGTGTACTGAAGCCTCGTTACGGGCGGCATGCTTCGTTCCAGCGAGGCCTTGGGACTTGAAATCCCCTCCGTGCGCCAGCGTTTCATTTCCTCCTTCTGTCTCTTCGCTGGACTCGCTAACTGCATCCGACGTGAGGGCAGAGTGGCGAGGCACGTCCGGCGGGGTCGTTGTCGGCCTGGGATGAGGAAGCCCCTTCCTCGGCTTGGACTGCCAGGGCGAGTGGCGTGTTCTTTCGCCTCGGACGGTGCCAGGTCCTTGGTCCAAATCGTTCTCGGCCTTGAGGTTTGGTCTCGCCTGGTCCGGTTTCTTCTTCGGTCTATAGGGACCTCCTTGCCTGTTGTGCAGAGACGACAGCGTCTGGTTGCCCTTCAGAAGATTCCTGTTCACCGGAGGTCTGCCGCCCTCAGGTCCCTGGTCCACAACCGAGTTGTTCATCCTGAACAGCTTTGGACTCCGGGGCTTGCTGAAGGGCTTCTTGACCCTGGGCTTGCCGTGTGGCTTCTGGTCGTAGATATTGGGCTTCCGTTTGTCGTCCGAGATCCTGTTGACGTCGTTCTTCTCGTACTGCTCCAGGTCGGGCTTCCTCTGGGTCTTCGTGACCTTGTTCTTGGAGGGCTTCGAGGTCTCGTTCTCCTTGTCATCCTTCTCCTTGCGACCCGAGGGGACCTTCTTGCCCGGCCTGCGCTTGGGAGTGAGCGTCGGGGGCGTCGCCGTGGTGGTCGTCGTGGTGGTGGTCGTAGAGCGAGGCCCGGCGACGGTCGGGAGGAACGACGGCGCCGAAGTGAGGCCAGCTGAGGGCTTCGCCGTCGTCGCGATGAGGTTGACTATCGGCGTCGCAAAGAAGGTGAGAAAGAGAGTTAATAAGGCTTGAGGGCGTTGCAGGAGGGGTGAATGAGGGAGAGAGAGAAATGGTGGGAGGGACGGATAGAAGGAGAGAGAGAGAGAAATGGTGGGAGGGACGGATATAAAAGGAGACAGAAACAGAGGGCGGGACAGAGAGAAAGAGAGAATGGGCGAGACATATAGAGAGAATGCAAGACAGAAATAGACAATCAACCTGATAATTACATGCATGATCATATAAAGAGATTAAGAGTAAAAGCAGGAATGTGAAAGAGTAGTGTACACGATCTTTAAAGCAAATATAATGTAATATAAGGATTAAAAGTATGATTCCATAAACAAAAGGAAAGGCAAAATACAAAGGAAAAATGAATATCGTCACCTATTTTAGAATACATTTCTGCTTAAGATTCATCTGTGAAATTAGAGATAGAACATTGAAATATAAGAAAACGAGAATAAAAGACATAGAAGAAGTAAAAGAGAATAAGAGAAACAAAACAGAATAAAAGGAAATTCTTTTCTACTTACGATACATCTGGCGAACGAAAAGTAAAGAGAAAGAGAATTGAAAAGAATAAGAGAACGAGAATAAAATAAATAAAAGAAAATAAAGAGAACAACAACAAAAAAATAATTAAAAAGAAAGGTCATAAAAACAAACAAACAAACACAACAGCAAAAACCAAGATAACAAAAAAAAAAAAGAAAAAAAAAAGAATAAAAGACAACAAAAGCAAGTTCAGACAAGAGCCAGCAACTCACGACAAAGGCCACAGGACTTTCTG
>NC_061828.1:3451809-3456809 GCF_019202785.1 Penaeus chinensis | reverse complement strand
CTCTCTCTCTCTCATTCTGTTTCACTCTCTCTTTCTGTCTCTCCCTCTCTCTCTCTCTCTCTCTCTCTCTCTCTCTCTCTCTCTCTCTCTCTCTCTCTCTCTCTCTCTCTCTCTCTCTTCCTCTCTCTCTCTCTTCCTCTCTCTCTCTCTCTCTCTCTCTCTCTCTCTCTCTCTCTCTCTCTCTCTCTCTCTCTCTCTCTCTCCCTCTCTCTCTCTCTCTCTCTCCCTCTCTCTCTCTCTCTCTCTCTCTCTCTCTCTCTCTCTCTCTCTCTCTCTCTCTCTCTCTCTCTCTCTCTCTCTCTCTCTCTCACGCACTCTGTGTATGTGTTTGTGTATCTAGTTGTTTCGACTGTGCTTATACCAAAGTAATATCCATCATATATCACTATAAACACAACACATATCTCTTCCAATCTGCTCCTAATCCACAGACAACCAGCAGAAGAATGCTTGTGACCTTGTGACAGGGAGATTCCTCCAATACAAATGCCACTTGATAAGCTGCATATTCCGCGTTGAACAGGGGCGGGTCTCCGCTGTATTGCAGATGGTGCAACGACGCAACATTGGGCAACACAACCTCTTTGGTCTGTTCTTGAGACAATCCCTGTTTTCTTAGTCCGCGACAGTGCCTGAAGAGAGAGTATGTGATGTAGTTAGGGTGTGATAGTACTTTTTGTAATAAGTTTAGATTCCGTATTGATATTCTCCTATATTGCATCAGTTGCATTGTTGGTGATATTGCAGAGTGCTCCTCATTGCAATATACATGTTAGTGGCATTATTGCAGCTTTATTAAGGCTTCTACAAATACACACACACATACACACACACACACACACACACACACACACACACACACACACACACATACACACACACATACACACACACACACAAACACACACATATGTATATACATGTGTATGTGTGTGTGTGTGTGTGTGTGTATTCATGAGCACATAAGGAAAGAAAGGAGCTAAGAAAAAAAAACATCACTACTGCTGCCAAAAGCAACGCTAATAACGATAACAATAATGATAAAGCAATTATACCAACAGCAATCTATTCATATACAAAAATCAATGATAATAATGACAATGATAATGACAAAAAAATACAATAACAGTGATAATAGTAACACTAATGATAATAATAATAACAATAATAATTATTATTATCATGATAATAAAATAATAATAATAATGATATTAATAATGATAATAATAATGATGATATTAATAATGATGATAATAATTAGGATGATGAAAATATTAATGATAATAATAATGGTAATAATAAAAAAGTAAATTAAAGAATTGATGAAATACAAATAAATAAGTAAAATAAATTGGTAAATAAATAAATCAATAAATCCACAGTCAACTAATCCACAGTACCTATTGCAGCGTCCGTGAGGCTGACAAAGCCTGAGGGAGCAGGTCCACTGGTCTCCTCCCCCGCCTCCTCCTCGCTTCACTACAGACACCACTACCTTCGCTGGGGCTTCCTGTGGGGAGGGGGTGGTGGAGGGAATGGGGAGGAGGGAGGGTGTGGGGGGAAGGGTGGTGGTGGAGGGAATGGGGAGGAAGAGGGTTAGGGGGGAAAGGGTGGTGGTGGAGGGGATGGGGAGGAGGGAGGGTGGCGGTGGAGGGGATGGGGAGGAGGGAGGGTGGTGGTGGAGGGAATGGGGAGGAGGAAGAGGGTGGGGGAAGGGAATGGGGAGGAGGGAGGGTGGTGGTGGTGGAGGGAATGGGGAGGAAGAGGGTTAGGGGGGAAAGGGTGGTGGTGGAGGGAATGGGTAGGAGGGAGGGTGGTGGTGGAGGGAATGGGGAGGAGGAAGAGGGTGGGGGGGAGGGTGGTGGTGAAGGGAATTGGGAGGAGGAAGAGGGTGGGGGTGGAAGAAGAAGTAATTGTGAGAGGGTTGGGCGGAAGGGGAAGGATGGGGAAGTGGATGGAGTGGGGAGGAGAAAAGTGGGAGAAATAAGTGAAGGGGAAGGAGAAGAGAAATAGGATATTTGAGATAGGGAGTAGGGGAAGGATGGGGGATGGAAGAGAATGAAAGGAGGAGGGAAGAAGAATAAGGGGAGTTAACTGAGGTCCTTACAGAGTTGTAGGAACTTGCAAGTTCTTATCTCGGTTTGTCTGTCTGTCTCTGCTTCTCAATCTTTCCCTCTCCTCCCCTGACTCTATTTTTCTATAATTCCCTATTTATCTGCTTCTCCTTTTCTGTCTCTGTATATTTATCTATCTCTGTCTATATCGGCTGCCTCCATTTACCACTGCTTCTATCTTCTCTGTCTGAGTATTCTTCGTATTTTCTCTCTCTCTATTTATCCGTTCTCTGATAGGCATTATCTATCTGTTTCTATTTTTATTCCTCTCCACTTCTCTCCTCTGTTCCTATCTGTTTAAATATCTTTGTTCGATTTGTCCTTCTCTGTGTCTAAATATATTGTAAACTGGCATGGAGTGACAGCTATATTAATTCATTTTAGCTTATATCGAGGGGTATCGTAAAAATAAATATAACAAAGAAAAAAAGAAAGAGAGAGAGAGACAGAGAGAGAGACAGAGACAGAGAGAGAGACAGAGACAGAGACAGAGACAGAGACAGAGACAGAGACAGAGACAGAGACAGAGACAGAGACAGAGAGAGAGAGAGAGAGAGAGAGAGAGAGAGAGAGAGAGAGAGAGAGAGAGAGAGAGAGAGAGAGAGAGAGAGAGAGAGAGAGAGAGAGAGAGAGAGAAATCCTGAACTCACCGGCGGCACAGCGTACGTGCAATGGAAATCCGCATTGTACGGATTCGGATACCCGGGCGTGTGCAGGAAGAAGGCCGAGGAGTTGGTATGGGTCCTGCAGCATCCGGGAATCGGGTTGAAGGACACCGTGGCCTTGAATCCTCGATGTCCTCCTTCTTCGCCCTTGAAGTATAGGATCATGGTGTTGCTTGAGGCGACCCAGCGCGTGCCTCGAGCCACGTCCGTCCCGCACTTGCTGCAACGTGGAGGGGCGGAGTGAACGTTTGGGAGTAAGAGAGGAGAGAGAGAGAGAGAGAGAGAGAGAGGAGAGAGAGAGAGAGAGATGAGAGAGAGAGAGAGGAGGAAGAGAGAGAGAGAGAGAGAGAGAGAGAGAGAGAGAAGCGTTTTTTGAGAGATGGCCTAAGTGGATGTAAAAAAAACGTTTGTGAGAAACAGGAAGTGTGGGGACCGGATTGAACATTTGGGTGCAAAAGAAAAAAAAAGAAGAAAACAAAAAAAAACGTTTTTGAAAGATGGGCAGAGTGGGCGTCGGAATGAACGTTTTGGGGTAAAATACGGGTGTAAAAAAAAAAAAAAACGTTTGTGAGAGATGAACTGAGCGGGTGTAAAAAAACATTTGTGATAGATGGGTTGAGTGGGTGTAAAAACGTTTGTGAGAGATGGTATGAAGACGTTTCTAGGAGTTTGTGTAAGAGTACATTTCTAAGGACAAAGTGAGGGTCAGAGTGAACGTTCGGGTGTAAAGACGTTTCTAAGAGTTGGCTTGGGTGGGGTCTAGGTGAACGGTTGGGTGTAAAAAAAAAAAAAACGTTTCTCAGAGACAGACCGAATGGAGGTTGGAATGAATGCTTGGCTGTAAAAACGTTTCTGATTGACGGGAAGAGTGAGGATCCGAGTGAACGTTTGGGCATAAAAACGTTCCTGACAATTAATGATATTGATCATACTGCCGGTACTGATAATACGCGAAGCTAGCTTTGGGTAGGTATATAGCATGTGAAGTTACTACTTTATGGGATTTTTGTCGGATAAAAGGAAAACGGAAAATATACGAAAACTGATGAGGAATTCTGCCACTGACTTCGAGCATGACAGTGCAACGAATAAATCATCTGACTGCTTAGATAAATAAATAAACAGTTAGAACAGATAAAAAAAAAAAATGTGTGTGTGTGTGTGTCTGATGTGTATGTGTATATATGTATGTGAGTGTGTGTGTGTGTGTGTGTGTGTGTGTGTGTGTGTGTGTGTGTGTGTGGTGTGTGTGTGTGTGTGTTTGTAGGTGTGTGTGGTGTGTGTGTGTATGTGGGTGTGTTGTGCGTGTGTGTGTGCGTGGTGAGTGTGTGAGTGTGTGTGTGTGTGTGGTGTGTGTGTGTGTGTGTGTGTGTGTGTTGTGTGTGTGTGTGTGTGGTGTGTGGTGTGTGTGTTGTGTGATGTGTGTGTGTGTGTGTGTGTGGTGTGTGTATGTGGTGTGTGTGTGTGCGTGTGTGTGTTGCGTGTGTGTGTGTGTGTGTGTGTGCGTTGTGTGTGTGCGTGTGTGTGTGTGTGTGTGTGTGTGTGTGTGTGTGTGGTGTGTGTGTGTGTGTGTGTGTGTGTGTGTGTGTGTGTGTGTGTGTGTGTGTGTGTGTGTTGTGTGTGTGTGTGTGTGTGTGTGTGGTGCGTGCGTGCTTGTGTAAGCATGCTGCTAAAACGAAAATATGCCAGTCAGCAAACTTAAACTGAAACACCATCTCTTCCTTTGGTCTCTATGATGGCGTCTCGGCCTTGGAACGTCCTGCTAAGACCCTAATCATTGGTCACCCTCGACCCTCGCGCCCTTAGACAAAGACTTAGACAAAGACTTAGACAAAGTCTTAGACAAAGACTTAGACAAAGTCTTAGACAAAGACTTAGACAAAGACTTAGACAAAGTCTTAGACAAAGACTTAGACAAAGTCTTAGACAAAGACTTAGACAAAGACTTAGACAAAGACTTAGACAAAGATTAGACAAAGACTTAGACAAAGAATTAGACAAGACTTAGACAAAGTCTTAGACAAAGACTTAGACAAAGTCTTAGACAAAGACTTAGACAAAGACTTAGACAAAGTCTTAGACAAAGACTTAGACAAAGACTTAGACAAAGTCTTAGACAAAGACTTAGACAAAGACTTAGACAAAGACTTAGACAAAGACTTAGACAAAGATTAGGCGAAAATTCTTAGACAAAGACTTAGACAAAGACTTAGACAAAGAC
>NC_061828.1:3431809-3441809 GCF_019202785.1 Penaeus chinensis | reverse complement strand
AATTCATTAAATGGCGTTGGATTTCTTTCTCGTCGGATTATTCAGAAAAAAAAAAGTGTATATATTAGTGGAATTGAATACCTTTATCATGGGATTAAAACATAAAGGAAATGGCGTTGGATTTCTTTCTCGTCGGATTATTCAGAAGAAAAAAAAAAAAAGTGTATATATTAGTGGAATTGAATACCTTTATCATGGGATTAAAACATAAAGGAAATGCGAATTCATTAAATGGCGTTGGATTTCTTTCTCGTCGGATTATTCAGAAGGAAAAAAAAAAAACGTGTGTATGTATTAGTGGAATTGAATACCTTTATCGTGTGATTTAAATATATGAAATAAATGTGAATTTACCAGTGGTATTGGATTTCTTGATGGTGGGATTGATTTAGCTCTTAGTTCATTTATTCATCTGTGTCCGTAAGATGTTATTCAAATGAACAGGTGAACAATATCAGCGTCGTGAATAGACTTTCCGAAGGACTTTGACTCATTTTTAAAACTAAATAGGGCCCTGCATTCCCGCTGTTGTTTTTTTTAAATAGGAAATAGGACAATATTCTTCCCATTTTTATTTTATTTTTTTATTTTTTTTATTACTATTATTATCATTATTATTATTTTTTTTTTTTACTGAATAATTGAGCCTAGTTTCTTCACACATCTCTATGTAATATATTTTTTTATTTTTTCTTTTTTTTTTTTGACTGAACACACACACACCGCCATCCTCCAAGTCACGTAACGGACGAGAGCGTATGACGTCATTACCGTAATAGCCTCCCGTGACGATTTCGCAAAGTCGACCCTCCGAGCCGGGCGGGCAAATGCACGTGCAACCTTCTCCCAGGTAACCTTCATTCTTGCAAGGATTCCGGTTCAAGTTGCATTTTGCAAGCCACGTGTCTGTTGGAAAGGGAAAAAGAAGAAGAAAAAAATAGATGGTTGTTAGAAAAAAGGAAAATGTCATGATTGTTGTTTTAATTATTATTATTTTTTTTTTTTAATCTATCTATTTATCTGTCTATTTATTTATTCATCCTTATATCTATTTGCATATTTATTAACTTGTGTGAAGGGATGTTTTTAGGTTTTATTCTTTTTCTGATCCACTTCACTTTCTCCATTTCTGCTTCATTTCTTTCTGTCTGTCTCCTGTATCTTTTTATTCTATTTTCCCTTTTCTCTTTCTTTGTTTATCTATTTATGTATCCATATATGTGTATATATAGATATATAGATAGATATAGACTCTCTGTCATTCTCTCTCTCTCTCTCTCTCTCTCTCTCTCTCTCTCTCTCTCTCTCTCTCTCTCTCTCTCTCTCTCTCTCTCTCTCTCTCTTTCTCTCTCTCTCTCTCTCCTCCCCCCTCTCTCACTATGTCTCTGTCTCCGTCTGTCTTCTCTGTCTGTGTATCTTTCTTCTCTCCTCTCCTTCTCTCCCTCTCTCCTGCTCCTTCTCTCCCTCTCTCCTTCTCTTTTTCTCTCCAATTGGTGATCTCAAGTCACGTAATCTGGCCCCACGCCCCTCGACCCAAGCTGCCCCTTGACCTTCTCTAGACTTCGCCGTGACCAGACCGCTACCCCCAGCCTCAGTCAGGACGCCGCTGGGTTGCTGCTCAAACGCCATTCTTATGTGGCGCTGTTGGTGTTCGTCTACTGTGGTATCCCTGCTCTGGCCGGGTCTTTGTGATCCTCCGTCGTAATAAGGGAAGTTATTGCGGGCACACATACTCACACACACGCTCTTTCTCTCTCTCTCTCTCTCTCTCTCTCTCTCTCTCTCTCTCTCTCTCTCTCTCTCTCTCTCTCTCTCTCTCTCTCTCTCTCTCTCTCTTCCACTTTTCCTCATTCCACCCCCATTTCCTCCTCTTCACCTTTCGTTACCTCTCTCCTATTCCTTCCCTATCGCCACCTTTTCCCTTGTGTTCCCCTTTCCTCCCTGTCTCTTCCTCTTCCCCGGTCTTTCCCTCTCTCCTCTTTTTTTTTTTCCTTTCTATCCCTCTCTCCTCCGTTTTCCCTATCTCCTGCTCTCGTCCTTTCTTACTTTCTCTCCCTCCCTCCTCCTCTCCCTTTTTCTCTCTCTTTCTCTCCCTCTCTCCTTCTCTTCCCCTTGCTTTTCTACTTTTCCCTTCTCCCTCTCTCCTCCTCTTCCTTTATCCCTCTCTCTCTCCCTCTCTCCTCCTCTTCCCTTTGCTCTTCTCCTCTCCCCCTTTTCCTCTCTCTCTCTTCCCCTTTCTCTCCGTTTCTCCTCCTCTCCCCCTTTCTCTCTCTCGCCCTTTCTTCCCCTTTCTCTCCCTCTCTCTTCCTCTCCCCCTATCCGTCCCTCTTGCCCCTTCTCCCCTTTTCTCTCCCTCTCTCCTCCTCTCCTCCTTTCTCTCCTTCTCGCCCCTTTATCTCCCTCTCTCTTCCTCTACCCCTATCCCTCCCTCTCTCCCCTTCTTCCTCTTTCTCTCCCTCTCGACCCTTCTCCCCCTTTCTCTTTCTCTCCCCCTATCCCTCTCTCTCTCCCCTTCTACTTCTTTCTCTCCCTCTCGCCCCTTATTCCCCTTTCTCTCCCTCTCTCTTCCTCTCCCCATATCCCTTCCTCTCGCCCCTTCTTCCTCTTTCTCTCCCTCTCCCCCTAACCCTCCCTTTCTCCCCTTCTACCTCTTTCTCTCCCTCTCGCCCCTTCTTCCCCTTTCTTTCCCTCTCCCCATATCCCTCCCTCTCTTCCCTTCTTCCACTTTCTCCCTCTCTCTCCTTCTCCTTCCTTCCAATAAACCAAATACCTTCCGACCGGCTTCCACCCACGGCAGCTTTTCATCTCGCTTCCCGGGCGATGATGGCACCGTAATCCAAACATATCAGTTGCATCCGCTGTTTAATGGGGTGTAGACGTGGTGTCTGACCCGCTCCATCTTCTTCCCTTTTATTCTCATATTCTTTTGTTCCTCCTTTTTCATCTCGTTTTCCCGTATTTCGTCACTGTTTTTTTTTAAGGGTCTGTATTTTTTTTCTTCTCGTATCGGCTTCCTATTCACTTTCATCCCTTCGCTCTGTCGTTCTTCATTTTTTTTTCTTCTTTCTATTTTTCTCTGTCTATGGTTTATCTCTTTTCTCTTTTCTTGCTTCTTGCTACCATCTTCCATTCTCCTTCTCCTTCTTCCCACCTCCCTAACTCCTTTTCACTTCTTTTCTATTCTCTTTCTCCTTCCTTTCTCTTTTCTACTCTCTTTCCCATGCTTTCTTTCTTCTCATCTTCTCTGCCTCTTCTCTATTCTTTCTCTCTCCCTGTATCCTTTCTTCCCCTATTCCCCTTCTGTTTTCTCTCTCTCCCCTCTTCCGTCTCTTCGTCTCTCCTCCTCTCTTGTATTCCTTCTCCCTCTCCTCTTCCCTTAATTTCCTCCCACCTCTTTTTCCCTCCTCCTGTCTCCTTCGCCTTCTCTCATTTCCTTTATTTCCTTCATCCTTCACCCACTTTATTCCTATTATTTCATCCCTCCCTTTATCCTCCCATCCCTCTTATTTTCCTTTTCCTCTTCTCTTCCCCCTTCCTCCTTTTCCCTTTATTCCATCCCTCACCCCTTTACCCTATCATCCATCTCTCAGTCCACTCTCGATAAATCTAAGAAGCATAGATTGAAAGAGAATCAAAATTCCACTTTCCGGGGCTTTTTTTTTTGGCCATGTGGGTGTTTTCAAATCTCATTTTCATGACAGAAGGTGTGTTTGGTAGTTTGATCGCCTTTTCTACCTTAGCCCATGGATTATCTCTCTCTACGCTCTCTTTAATTTCATCGTCATTGAATTCGATGGTTTGCCTGTCGATGTTCCTTATAACAACTGTCCTCATGACATCATATTCCGGTGGGTCTTGGATCTCAAAGTGTTGTTTAAGGAAAACCGACTTGCATTCCCTGGACATCAGCTTTTCGATTGTTTCATCGTTAGCAACTGTGAAAAGGACATTTTTGTAATCGTGTACTTTGAAGACAGTTATTTTTGTTGGCCCAAAGCATTGCCATAATTGTGCTCTTCTATTTGTATTGGCAGTTTTTTTTTTTGTCTTTGATTCTAATTCTGGCCATTTTGAATCGGCTAAGAGTTATAAGTTGAGATTTAGAACGACAGTCCCTGTTGCCAAGCGGTTGTTGGCTGAGCTATAAGCTGCCTGTTAGGGCAGTGCTGCCTTTGTTGTTTGCGGGCAGTATGGCATTTGTTAGCCTTCCGTGTAAGCTCGCCGTTTCTATACAACTCTTGAATATAACAACTTCTAGAGGATGGTATTTGTCCTAATTCCGTATACTATGCCGGCACTGAACAGGTGAGCCGGGACAATGACGACGACCTTACACCTAGGAAGGATTTTTCAGACCACAACGGCGACCTTCCTAGAATGCAAGGCGGGTCATAGCTTAAAGGAGCACCAGTGGCTGTGTGTTAGCGGTCCGGGTACCCTGGGATTACTTCCTCCATCTTCCTCTCTTCCCCCCATCTTTTCCATCTTCCTCTCTTCCCCCCATCTTTCTCCATCTTCCTCTCTTCCCCCCATCTTTCTCCATCTTCCTCTCTTCCCACCATCTTTCTCCATCTTCCTCTCTTCCCCCCCTCTTTCTCCTTTCCCTCCTCCCTCCTTCCTCAATTCCACCTCCTCCTCTCCTCCTACTTCTCTCTCCTTCTCCTCCATCTTTCCCCCTATTTACTCCCCCTCCTCCTTTCCCACTTCCCTCTCCCTCTCCTCCACCTTTCCCCCTATCCCCCCTTCCTTTCCTCCTATTTCCTCCTCTCCTCCTTTCCCCATATTTCCCCTCTTCCTCCTACCTTCCTTTCCCCCTGTTCTCCCCCCTTCTCTTCCCCTCCACTCCCCCCCCTCCCCAATCCCTACGGCCCGGAAATCTCTTGGCGCAGCGTAAACATCGGCCCTCTCGCAAATATCCGAATCGGGCTGTTTACGCGAGAAATCTCTCTCTCTCTCTCTCTCTCTCTCTCTCTCTCTCTCTCTCTCTCTCTCTCTCTCTCTCTCTCTCTCTCTCTCTCTCCTATCTATCTATCTTTTCTTCTCTGTTTGTCTGTCAGTCTGTCTGTCTGTCTCTTTCTCTATTTCAATATCTTACTGTCTATTCGTCTCTCTCTTTTTCTTGGTCTTCTCTCTGTCCCTCTTCCTCTCTTCGGGATATCCGAACACACGCACATTTAAAAAATCGGTTAAAAACATTAAATTGGATCAGTAACTTTTTTTCAACTGATGGTATAGAGTTTTTTTTTTAACAGCATGCTCCCCACCATCCTCTCTCTCTCTCTCTCTCTCTCTCTCTCTCTCTCTCTCTCTCTCTCTCTCTCTCTCTCTCTCTCTCTCTCTCTCTCTCTTCTCTTCTCTCCTCTCCTCTTCTCTCTCTCTCTCTCTCTCTCTCTCTCTCTCTCGCTCTCTCTCACTCTCTCACTCTCCTTCTCTCTCTCTCTCTCTCTCTCTCTCTCTCTCTCTCTCTTTCTTGCTCCCTCCCTCGCTACTTCCCACCTTCTCTCTCTCTCTCTCTCTCTCTCTCTCTCTCTCTCTCTCTCTCTCTCTCTCTCTCTCTCTCTCTCTCTCTCTCTCTCTCCCTCTCTCTCCCTCTCCCACCCCCTCTCTCTCGCGAATTTATTAAAACTCTCGATTTTTATGGAACGCAAACGAGATATGAAAAGTCGTTTGTAACTTCAAACACCGTGTATTGATTCGCCTGATATTTTCCATTTACCTTTCGTTTTTGCATACAAACTGCAAATGCACAAAAACAGTATGCAGTTGGAACACTAATGAAACATTCATGCTTTATCTTCTTATTTATTTATATGTCTATTTTCAAAATCAGGGTAGGTGATAACCGCTGAATGTAATGTCTTTACATAACGTCGGTGTTTTTTTTCGAATTTCGTCTGACGCAATAGAGAGAGATAAGTAAATAGACAAATGAAGAATAAATATAATCAAATAATACAGTAAATAGGGATATCTACAAAAACGAATTAGTAGATTAACAGAATAATGGATAATTGATAATCATAAAAAAAGACAATTACATCAACACATGTGTCAGCTTCGGTTTCGGTTGCCACACATCATTTTTAAATATTTTTTTTATTCATTTTTAATTATTTGTATCTTTTTTTTTTAATTGTCCCAGAGGCTGTGACCTTTTTTTTATAGATAAATAGATAGATAAATTGATAGACAGATAGACAGATAGATAGATAGATAGAATGATATATAGGCAGATTGACTAACTGACTGATTGATAGATAGATAGATGGATAGATTGATAGACAGATGGATAGCTACATGGCTAGATAGAAAGGTAGATAGATGGATAGATAGATAGGCTGTTAGATAGATAGACTGAGGAATTAATTGATTGATTTACTGATAGATATGCAAATCCATAGATAGATAGATGGATAGACAGAAAGATGAATTAACTGATAGACAGATAGGTAGATAGATGAACAGATAAACAGATAGATAGACAGATAGAAAGATAGATAATTGGAAAGATAGGTAGAAAGAAAGATGGATAGATAAACAGTTAGAGTAGATAGATAGATGGATAGATAAATGTATAAAGAGATGAGATAAATCCTACAAAATAACAGTAAATACACACACACACACACACTCACACATAAACACACAAACACACACACACATACACATATTCCCTTCCCTCACCTACCATTCCCCCTTACCCCCCCCCTCCCAGGGTTCCCGAAGGACTCCCGAAGGACCCACGAGGTACTCCCGAGGGACTCCCGAAGGACTCCGGAAAGGACTCCGGAAGGACTCCCGAAGGACTCCCGAGGGACTCCCGAAGGACTCCGGAAAGGACTCCCGAAGGACTCCCGAGGGACCCTGAGGGACTCCCGATGGACTCTGGAAAGGACTCCCGAAGGACTCCCGAGGGACCCCCGAGGGACTCCCGAGGGACTCCGGAAAGGACTCCCGAAGGACTCCCGAGGGACTCCCGAGGGACCCCCGAGGGACTCCCGAAGGACTCCCGAGGGACTCCCGAAGGACTCCCGAGGGACTCCCGAGGGACTCCCGAGGGACCCCCGAAGGACGGAAAGGACTCCCGAGGGACTCCCGATGGACTCCCGATGGACCCCCGAGGGACTCCCGAAGGACTCCCAAGGGACTCCCGAGGGACTCCCGAGGGACTCCCGAAGGACTCCCGAGGGACTCCCGAGGGACTCCGGAAAGGACTCCCGAGGGACTCCCGAGGGACTCCCGAAGGACTCCCGAAGGACTCCCGAGGGACTCCCGAGGGACTCCCGAGGGACTCCCGAGGGACTCCCGAAGGACTCAGAGGGACTCTCGAAGGACTCCCGAGGGACTCCCGAAGGACTCCGGAAAGGACTTCCGAAGGACTCTGGAAAGGACTCCCGAAGGACTCCCGAGGGACTCCCGAGGGACTCCCGAAGGACTCCGGAAAGGATTCCCGAAGGACTCCCGAAGGACTCCCGTGGGACCCCCGAAGGACTTCCGAAGGACTCCCGAAGGACCCACGAGGGACTCCCGAAGGACTCCCGAGGGACTCCGAAGGACTCCCGAGGGACTCCCGAAGGACTCCCGAGGGACTCCCGAAGGACTCCCGAAGGACCCCCGAAAGACTCCCGAGGGAGTCCCGAGGGACTCCCGCAGGACCCCCGAAGGACTCCCGAGGGACTCCGGAAAGGACTCCCGAAGGACTCCCGAAGGACTACCCACCGAGGCATCCGTAAATAGTGTTGGCCAGGAGCTTATCGCGGTGGGAGAGGCCTACGTAGGTCTCCCTCTTCCACATGCCTATGAGGCCTTGCAACATAGGATCTTTGGTGGCCACTGTCGTCCGCTCGTTGGCCGACCATTCCTGCAAGGGAGAGAAAAGAGGGGGGGAGGGAGAATAGGAGTGATATTGGTTTGTTTGTTTGTCTGTCGGTCTCTCTAGCTGCCTGTCTATAAATCCAATGCATCTATTGATTCCTCTATCTGTCGGTTAGTTAGTTTGTCCATCCTTCTGTCTACTTACCTATTTGCTTGCCTTGTCTCTGTCTTTATCTATCTGTCTTTTTTCCTATCTATCTCTCTATCTGTCTATCTATCTATCCATCTATATACCTATCTATATGCCAGTCATAAGAACATTTTATATGTACTGAAATACGAATATCCGCATTTCAATTAAAGAATCTAGGGTTATTTCGTATTTGTCTTAAGATATGGAACAGAAAAAACAACGACATGATGATGCTAGGTACTAATATTACTAACAACACAGTCATAATAATAACATTGCTCACAACATACAGACATAAATACATGCTCAGAAATACACAAACATACAGACGTTGTTTTTCATTCTTCTCTTACTATCGGTTTTCGTAAGTCATCGGTTCTCAGCCCTTTTAACCTCTTCTTCCTCTTCAGTCATTGTCAAAATCTTCGCGACTCTCATTTCATTACAAATAGATTGAAGCATAAGATGCGGATGCAGAAAAAAACTGTATTTTTAAAAGTAGTTTTGTAGTCATTATCATCTTGTATTTTGATTGGTTTATATGATTAACAAAAATGATTAACAGAAGTGATATTACCAGACGTAATTGAATTGATTAGATAGATAGATTATTGAATCACACCGGACGTTTGAAGATCATTGAAAAACAACAACAACAACGTGATAATAAACTATGCATGATTCGTCAAAATCAGCGGTTCAAGTCTTGCATTATTGAAATTCCCAACTGTACCTGGACGCGTATATCTCATGGCACCCCGCTGTGTCCCCCCCTCCCCCCTCCAACCCCCACACACACTTTTTTAAATCTTGAGAACTAGGACTCCCCCCCCCCCCCCAGGCTGAGAACCACAGGCACCCTCACTACACACCACAAACATAACATAAAATCACATAACATTTTTTTTTTTATCACCCCCAACATAACATCACAACACAACATGCAGATTCAAAGCACGTAACAACACCAAAAATCATCATCATCATCATCATCATCAAAAGCAAACTCACCAAGGTATTATAATGCATCACAGAAGACAGATCATACTTGATCGAAACATCGAGCCAATGCAGTTTGTAGAAATTGAACCTTTCGTCCTTCAATATATTCTTCTCGTTGACAACCACGTGCTCGTCTCGATCAGGACGTCGGATCTCGTGGTAGAAGCCCACAGCGTGACCCACCTCATGGACTACGATGCCCAGCTGAAAGAGGGGGAGAAAAAGAGAGATAAAATGAGACAAGGGGGAGAAAAAGAGAGGTAAAATGAGATAAGGGAGAGAAAAAAGAGAGATAAAATGAGGTAAGGGGGAGAAAAAGAGAGATAAAATGCGATAAGGGGGAGAAAAAGAGAGATAAAATGAGATAAGGGGGAGAAAGAGAGAGATAAAATGCCCTCACACCCATCAAGACAAACA
The DNA here is from genome assembly GCF_019202785.1 of Penaeus chinensis. NCBI lineage: Eukaryota > Metazoa > Arthropoda > Malacostraca > Decapoda > Penaeidae > Penaeus > Penaeus chinensis. The sequence goes on along the minus strand of NC_061828.1, from coordinate 3,432,382 downwards.
ACTTCACTGATACTTTCTTCGCCTTGAGTTGTATTGTCTTCGATGACATAATGAAAGAGGAAGAGATGAGGTCGTTAAACGATATAGGAGGCTATTGCCAATGAGGGGCTAGGAGAGGGAAGTGAGGCAGGAAGAGGAGGAGGAGGAGGAGGAGGCAGAGGGGAAGGAGGAGGAAAAGGAAAAGGAGGGGAAGGAGTTGGAGGAGAGGGAAGTGAAGCAGGAAGAGGAGGAGGAGGAGGAGGAGGAGGAGCAGGAAGAGGAAAAGGAGGAGGAGGAGGAGGCAGAGAGCAAGGAGGAGGAAAAGGAAAAGGAGGGGGAGGAGCTGGAGGAGAGGGAAGAGGAGGAGTAAAGGAGGAGGAGGAGGAAGAGGATGAGGAGGAGGATGAGGAGGAGGAGGAGGAGGAGGAGGAGGAGGAGGAGGAGGAGGAGGAGGAGGAGGAGGGGGAGGAGGAGGAAAAGGAAAAGGAGGGGAAGGAGTTGGAGGAAAGGGAAGTGAAGTAGGAAGAGGAGGAGGAGGAGGAGGAGGAGGAGCAGGAAGAGGAAAAGGAGGAGGAGGAGGAGGCAGAGAGCAAG
>NC_061828.1:3416809-3421809 GCF_019202785.1 Penaeus chinensis | reverse complement strand
GTGTATCGTAGATATGACGGAGAGTTGAGAACCACACACGCACACAAATATACATATATGATTACTTAAACAACTACTCCCCTGGGGAAGTATCATGGGTCAGCCTCCCCAGTATAGAGACCCAGTCAACTTAAAGCGTTTTAACCAAGGGCTAAGGGAGACAACCCAGGCACAAAACATGCTTGTGCCCTTAGGCTCGAGGTTCTTCTTTAGCCAAGGGTCAAGTAAGTTTACCCCTACACAAAACGGCCCAGAGAGGGATGGCCCCTGTTCTGTTTTAATCAGAAAAGTTCTCAAATGAGACAGTTCTCCCATGGCAAAGCAAGTTACCTGTGTTTCTAAACGCCAACAATTGAGAGTGATCTTGAGATGCCCGGATTGCGGGTGATGTGTGATAATAATGATTATAATAATAATGATGATGATAATGATAATAATGATAATGAGATAATGAGAAAAATAATAATGATAATAATATTATTAATAATAATAACAAAAATAATAATTATAATAATAGTGACATTGGTAATAACAATAATAATTTTAATAATGATAATAATAATGGTAATGATAGTAATAGTGATAAAATAACAATAATAGTAATACTAATGATAATGATGATAATGATGATAGTAATAATAATGATAATGACAATAATAATAATTATAATAACAATAGTAATAATGATGAAAATAATAATGACAACAATAATAATAACAACAACAATGACAATAATTTTAACGGTAATGACAGTAACAATAATAATAATAATAACAACCATAATATGAAAAAGAAAATATGAATTCATATTAAGATAATACTGCATTTATATCCTAATTCATATCCATATTCTATCCTAAAAATCATGATAAAAAAAAACAATCTGACTTAATAATCCTCACTCTTTTGTTTGTTTTTTGTTTTGTTTTTAATCGCTAAACGAAAATCTGTTAAAAATATACGATGTCGATATTTTCTGACACTGAAATGATAATAACACTCAATAAAAAAAATATGACATATTATATAATGATTACATATTACATCACATTATTTTATATTACATAATAAAAAAAAAGACAAAACGTTAATAGATATACAAAGAAAAAAGAAAAATTGTGTCTTCCTTATCAACATTGTATTACATAACCCAAGCGAAGTTACATAAAACAAAAGAATTAAAAACACACATGTACTACGCATCTGGGACTCCTTATTGGCCGCCCATTCCTTAAGGCTAAATGGGCGTGTGGGTGGGCGGGGCATCATTAGGCCATTGAGAAGGACGGATAAGGTCATGGGAGGGGGTGGGTGGGTATAGGGTGAGGGGAGGGATATGGGTGTGAGTAAGGGGGGGGGGATAGTGGGAAGGGGGGGAGGTGGTGGTTGGAAAGAGGTGGGAGGGTGAAGGGGAGGGGGGGGGTGAGGGGTTTGAGTATGAGGGGGGGGAGGTGAGAGGAGGGGTGGGGGAAGGTGAGAAGGGGAGGGGGGGATAAAAAGGGGTATGAGAGGGAAGGAAAGAGAGAGGGAGTTGGAAATGAGACTCGTGAAAGTGGGAGGGGGAGGTGAGGAGAAGGGGGAGGTGGGGGGGGGGATGGGATAAGGAGAGAAAGAATACAAATGATAATTATACAAGTATCTGTGCGGAGAGAAATTAGGATAATAAGAGGGGGGTGGGGTGGAGGGGGAGATGAGAAGGGTGTCACAGAGGCTCAGAGGGGAGTGGAGTGAGGGGAGATGAGGGGAGGGGAGGGGAGGGGAGGGGAGGGGAGGAGAAAGGAGAGTTTAGAGCCCTAGCTTATCGTGGTGTTACGTGGCACAGCGATCCTGATAAATTATGACACGTGCCTGCTTTGATGTCGGGCAGGACCCAGGCAGCCAGACCTTTGACGCTGCATCTGGCTATTGTATTATCAAGTCCGTGTACGATTTATTTAATGGGAGTAGACGGTTTTTTTTACACTCCATTAAACAAGGAATCTGTGCCTCTTTAGTTAGTTGTCGGAAACTTTACCAAATCAATAGATGTTATAGAGGTAAAAATTCAATCAAATTTCATATCCTTTTCTATATCTATGTTAGATTTTGTGTAAATGTATTTTGTCTCATTCCCTTTTCTTGTTTTTTTTGTTTTCTTTCTTTTTGTTCTTACTAAAATTCGCTTCAATCTCTTACTATGAACAGTAAAACCTAACTGCTATACTAGAATAAAAATCACAATGCAAAAACTAGATTTAATGAAAATGAGACATGTTTTTCTACCTTTCAGTATGTTTACAAGTTAACAAGAGAAAAAAATGAAAGCAACAATTCTTCTGTAACAGGAGTATAAAAAAGCTTATCTCGCAAGAAACCTTTACAAAATAAACTGACTGAGTTAACAGTTACATGCAACAAGATGCTAGATGCTAGATTAGCACGTTTAATTTACATATTATGACCAAAACTTCAAAGGTACATACAGTGAAGTACAGCATTATAAAGAATAATACATTTCTTGAATTTTGGACTACCAGAATATGTAAAAAAAGGATAAAAGGATTCGTGAAATAAATAAAAAGATGAATAACATATGAGAAGGAAAGAAACATACAACAAAACAAATGAATAATAGGTGAAGATAAAAAGTAAATTAATAGATAAAAAGATATATGAAAAAGTGATAAAGATGAATAATAATGATGATAATGATGGTGATCGTAAAATAATGATAATTACAATAAGATAGTGACAACAATAATGATAATGATAATAACAATGATACTGATAACAACAATGATAATGATAATGGTAACAATAATAATAACAATGATAATAATAATAATAACAAAATCATGGTCATAATAATAATAATAATAAGGATAATAATAAGAATGATAATAATAGTAACGATAGCAAATATAATGATAATGATAATAAAGATAAAAAAAATATTATAATAACGATAATGATAATACTACAGGTGTAACTAATAAACCCATTATAAACTTAACATTCGAAAGACACCTAAAACCATTAACGATAATATAAACTAAAATATTGATAGTAATGATAATCATCATCATCATCATCATCATTATAATGATAATAATAATAATAATAATAATAATATGAAGAAAAATAATGAAAATAATAATAATGATATTAATGATAATAGTAATAATAGTAATAATAATAATAATAACAACAGCCGTAATAATAATAATAACAATAATAACAATAATGATAATAATAATAATCATAATCATAATCATAATCATAATCATAATCATAATCATAACAGAAAAAAAATAATAATGATAATAATAACAATAATAATAATGATAACAATAATAGCACCAAATAATAACAATAATCAAATAATAAACGATAATAATCCTATAATGATGAGATTCAGAACATTGCCGATTTGTGCGCATAACGAAGGTAAATAAGCCGACTGTACTTTTAAAGAGTGTTCACTTATCCGGACATTTTTTCCCCCAAACTCCATGGTGGTGTGAAATTAAATAATGAGATAATTAGTAAAATGCTGTTCATTAATGATATGTGAAAATGACATGTCTATCTGAAGTAGATCGTGATTGAATAATTGAATACGAATAGACTGGCAGACACACACGCGAATCTTACCTAATACTCCATAACAAAGGTTATATATATATATATATGTAAATATATGTATATATATATGAATACACACACACATACACACACACATATATATATATATAAATATATATATATGTGTGTGTGTGTAAATATATATATATATATATATATATATATATGTATGTGTGTATAGATATATATATATATATATATTCAAGAAAATCTATGACCAACGAAAACCGCACAGAAGCAACAGAAAGGGCAGAACACGAATAGAAGGGAGCAAAAGAAACAACGAAAACCGAACAAAAACAAACGAAGTAAAACAAGCAGACAGGAACAAAAGACAAGAAACAAGCAAACAAACCACGAAAAAATGAACAAAAACAATAATTAAAACCGAGCAAAGGCAAACAAAAGAACCAAAAAGCAAACGAACAGACAGAATGAAAACAAACAAACAAACAAGAAAAGCCGAACATAAAATCAAACAAAAGCAAAAGAAACAAAAGACGAACGAACAGACAGGAGAAAAAACTCAAACAAGTAAAATCAAATAAAACCAAACCAAACAAACGAAAGACGAACGAACACAAGAGAAAAAAAACACAATCAAACAAAAACAAAAGCAAAATAAAATAAAGAAAAGACGAACGAACAGACAGGAGAATAAAACGATTAAACAAACAAAAACGAAAACAAAATAAAGGAAACGAAAGACGAACGAACACACAAGAGAATAAACGAATATAGAGTAAAAAAAAAGAGTAAAACAACAGGTAAGAGAAAAAAAAAACCCAGTCGAACGAACAGACATGAGAAAAAAACGAATAGAGAGTTTAGAACAGTAAAGAACAGACAAGAGAGAGGAAACAAAACACACAATCAGACAAAAACGAAAACAAAGTAAAGGAAACGAAAGACGAACGAACAGGCAAGAGAAAAAACGAACAAACCAACAAAAACAACAGACAAGAGAAAAAAAACGAACAAACAAGCAAAAACGAAAACAAAAACAACAGACAAGAGAAAAAAACGAACAAACAAGCAAATACAACAGAAACAAACGACGAACGAACAGACAAAAAAACTAACAAACAAACAAAAACAGAAACAATCGACGAACGAACAGACAAGAGGAAAGAAAAAAACGAAAAAACACGGAAACAAATGACGAACGAACAGACAAGAGAAATAAAACGGAAACAAACAAAAACAACAGAAACAACCGACGAACGAACAGACAAGAGCCTAAACTAACAAACAAACAAAAACAAAAGATAAGAGAGAAAAAAGGAACAATTTAAAAAATACAAAAACAAAAAACAAACGACGACCGAACAGACAAGAGCAAATGTATGGAGACTAACCAAACCCAGTATCAGACC
>NC_061828.1:3393856-3409209 GCF_019202785.1 Penaeus chinensis | reverse complement strand
GATTAAGATGGCTGTTAGTTCGCTAAGGAATGACTTTGTAAACGGTGTAGATTGCATTAGCCTGAGACGTGTAGTTGCAAATTTATTTCCAGATTTGAGTAATGTGATGATTTAACTTAACTGTCCTGCTCACAAATACATTGGAGACTTGATGACTAATTTCAATCAGACACACCAGCTAGAATGCTTAAGAATAACATAGTTTCCCTCTTCATTTTTCATTTTCTTGGGATTGCACCCACAGAAAATGTAAATTATATAGGACAGACTAAAACTTTTAAGGTACAATTTGGTAATCATTTACATATATGCATATATCTATCTATCTACTACTCTCTCTCTATATATATTTATATACATACATATTTATACATATATATATTATATATGAGTGTGTGTGTGTGTGTGTGTGTGTGTGTGTGTGTGTGTATGTGTGAGTGTGTGTGTGTGTGTGTGTGTGTATGTGTGTGGTTTTATATATTTAATTATTTGTTTTTATTATCGTCTATTTTATGGATGCATTTATCCTTAACCGAGTGTAAGCTTTAAGCAGTATAGTTAAGTAAGGTTATCAACATCAAATTGGAAAATTAAGACGAAATTACTGTTTCTTCATATGCTTTCTTATGCAGTTAATCTCAAATATATGTGGGAACGTCTGCTGAGACTTTTTAACACTGTATAACCTCAAGGCTGATATACTTGAGCACTGATATACTAGTCTAGTTATTTTGTCTAGTGATACCAAAAAAAAAAAAAAAAAAATCAATAATTCAAGGTGGTCGCTATTTATATCGGCCACCTGTTACATGTTATGGCCACATTTGGCTTGTTTATTAATTTATTTACACTGAGATGGTTTCACTAATCCTATCCTTGATTAACGAATATGTGACATCTTATATCATTTGCGATTGGTATTGTTACGGAGACTGCAAAAATCATACTGTCATTACTATTAATAACAGCATCGACAGCAAACAGAACTACAAAAAAATCCTGAGCTTAGACAGAGTTTATTTGGAATTATTTTAGGTCAATATTTCCCTATGACTTTTGTGGTTACGGGGGAAATAGTCGTTGGCTGGACTGGAATTCTAAACAAATTCGTCTGCTATCCGGGAAACAAGTGATCAGATTTCTCTCTCTCTCTCTCTTTCCATCTCAATCTCTCTCTCTCTCTATCTCTCTCTCTCCCTCTCCCTCTCTCTCTCTCTCTCTCTTTCTTTCTCTTTCTTTCCTTCTCTCTCTCTCTCTCTCTCTCTCTCTCTCTCTCTCTCTCTCTCTCTCTCTCTTTCCTTATCTCTCTCTTTCTCTTTCTTTCCTTCTCTCTTTCTTTCTCTCTCTCTCTCTCTTTCTCTTTCTTTCCTTCTCTCTCTCTCTCTCTCTCTCTCTCTCTCTCTCTCTCTCTCTCTCTCTCTCTCTCTCTCTCTCTCTTTCTCTTTCTTTCCTTCTCTCTCTCTCTCTCTCTCTCTCTCTCTCTCTCTCTCTCTCTCTCTCTCTCTCTCTCTTTCTCTTTCTTTCCTCTCTCTCTCTCTCTCTCTCTCTCTCTCTCTCTCTCTCTCTCTCTCTCTCTCTCTCTCTCTCTCTTTCTCTCAGCTTGAACAAGGTGTTACTCCTTGGTTGTTGTCGAGGGCGGGGGAGGGGGGGAGGGGAGCTCAGAAGACGGAGGCTGATGCCCATTGATGATAATGGTATATTCCTATTGTGCTTATTCATTAGTTCACTGGGAATCTCGTGAAACCAAATTTGATGAAGATGCAAACTGATTCTAGAAAAACGACAACTTATCATCCTTATACTTATTATTTCTGTCAACACAATTATAACAAATAGACAAAAAAAAAAAAAAAAAAAAACTCCGCTTGATCAGCTCCCGAAGCGACGCCGTTCAACCAATTCCGCTTCGGCTCCGATTCGCGTGGTTGGCGGAAGGGGCTCCTGTTGGTCAAGAAATTATACTTCAAAAATAAGAATAACTTGTAATTTATGGAAAGAAAAACTTACAGGATGAAAATTCTTTTTCATAACAGTCATACTTGAATGTAGAATATAGAAGTAGGACTGTTGTATGGCATAAATATAAATACCCTGGATACCCCCACTACACAGAGAGCGTACCCACCACTAAAAGTCATGATGCATCGAAAAGGTGAATATTGTATTTGATAGGTATAATAATGACCCTTTCCCGGCTGTTTGGTTGGTCAAATTTCGATGTATTATTTTCCCACATATATCTATCACCAAAAATATCTCACGGGATTTATTAATATATGCATGCAAACAAAATTTGAAATGCAGTAAAACTAGTGCAGTGTTTTACTTCTTTCTCTTAATTCCTTAACTTAAAAAAAAAAAAAAAAAATCAAGCTCAAGTGATTATAGGATCACAATATGGACATGTAGTTCCTTTTAAGAGTTTTCCTCTTATGAACTGGAGTGAATAACATATATTACCCCGCTCTTCATTTAAGGTACAGACTTCGTCGTTGATTCCAGTGAAACATAAAATGAATGTTTAAAACATAATCCATGTGTAAATGACACGGAGTATGTACTAATTAAAACAAAAAAGTATGCTTACCATACACACTGCAACCAGTATTTTCAGCATTAGAAACCGCCCAGCATGACATTACATAACTGCGCAGATGCTGCAGCAGCCGGCCTCGCGCCTCTGGCTCCCTCCAGCGCGTCCCTCCTCCTCTCCCTCGACCTCCATCCACACTACAGCGTCGCCGGTAAGGCCATAGTCATTCAGCCTCCGGTCGTCCTTGCATCTCGGCGCCTCCTGCACGGAGTTGCACCTTGCTCGCGCTCACGCCCGCGTCCCTCGCCGCCTCCTCCTTGACCTGGCGCACGGAGCTCTCCTCGTCGACGACCATCTTGGTAACACTTCCCGAGTTTCTAGCCAGTGTGAGAAGGTTTCCACTGATGCCAAGTGTCTTCCGACAAGGCACGGGAAACCGCACTGTATCTCCGTCTTTTATTCCATAGTGGAGGATCGTCTTCTCGTCGTCCAGACACCTGCCTTTGTGTTCAAGAGTGTAATCTAATTCAGAAATCCCCTTCGAAGCGATCTTCCGCTTCAGGTCTTTGATCTTGGTCCATTCCTGGACCTCGATGTCGTACCGCACACCACGGTCGTAGAAGTAGATGATCATGACGGAGGCTAGAAGGAAATGCGGTGCTGATGGCATAATGCTCAAAGCAATAATCCAGTCGGTACTTGATATCAACAGCTTTCATCGCCATAATCAAGATGTATGAGTGATTGACGCTTTTACCTAATTGCTATTTAAAATAACTGTTTACATGATGTTAATAATGATATACTGTATATATTTTTCATGCTTTAGATGGAAGAAAAAGTCAAAGAAGAAGTCAAAGAACTAGTGTATGTTTACTGATATCTGAAAATTATAGGCATGAGTATATTACACTTGAAAAATTACATGATGTTAATGATAATAATTATAACGATGATAATGATAATGATGATAAAATTAATGATAGTAATGATAATAGCATAAAAGTATAATAATAATGTTATTGATAATAATGATAATAACAATAATGATAATAATGGTAATAGTAATAATAACAATAATTATAGGAATAAGAATAAGAAAAGTTTTAATAATGATAATAGTATAAAAATACCAGGCAAAATTCGTTAAATGTTCAATTAGAAAAATATCCTACATTCATGAAAATAAGATACCTCGCATATTTACATTTACATTCATAGATACAATAATAATAATGGACAAAAATATAACGATACTGCGCACACACACACACACACACACACACACACACACACACACATATATATATATATATATATATATATATATATATATATATATATATGAAGAAAGAGAGAGGCAAAGAGATGAAGATCCTTTGCAGTAAAAAAAAAAAAAAAAAAAAAAAAAAAAAAAAAAAAAAAAAAAAAAAAAAATATATATATTAATTAAAGAACTAAATAAAAATGATGAATTTAGTTCTCCCTGTCACTCTCAGCCACTTATCTCAACAATGCAAGGATTTTACCCATTATTTATTATCATTATTTATTTATTTATTTGAAATTTGGACTTTTGAAGAAATACCTCCTCTAGATGAAAGACTTCCATCGCTTTCACACTCTTTTCTATATTATGCTCCACTCCCGCGAGTAACAAGATTTAACTGAAATAAGAAATTATAGAACATTCATAACCAATACCTTGTAATATCAGCTCACAGGACGTGCAGGGTCGATGCCGAAGGGTAGTCGATATAGTTTATAAACCCGTTAATTCGACTTTCTCTCCTACTGGAAGAACGAATCCGGCGGCAGCGTGTTGTACGGGCGATCAAGGGCCTCTCCCCTGGGTGACTGGGCGGCGCCTGACGCGCTCCTCGTTTTACTGCAATACGTTTCGGCCACAAAATTCGTTTGGTAAGCAAGGTGTGTGTGTGTGTGTGTATATACATACATATATATATATATATGTATATACATACACACACCCATATATATGTGTGTGCATATATATATATACATATATATATACATATATATGCATATATTTAATATATACATACATATATATATATACACACGAACTTATATATTTTTACATGTACATAAACTGGTCCCATGAGCTGATGTAATACTCCTACCGCATTGTTTATAGAAAGGGATCTACTCACCACGTTCCTGATCCTTTAAGCCGCGATATTGCATCTATTGACCTCGCCCTCGCTGAACCAACTGTTTTAGGAGAGGCACAACTTAAAGAACCCGTATGGCACGAGGTTATAGATTTCCTGGAAGACTCTGCACTGCCACGAAACAGCTTATCGACATTCTTAGACGAGTTCGAACTCAAAAATGGTGTGTTATATCATCTAAAGGTATGTTCTGACAGAATTATTCATTTTCATCCCTAATGTCATGGGTATAAAGCGTCCAGTTTGTTAAAATCTACTGTAACCCATTCTCTTCCATTGCTGTTCGTATCCCTACAGTTACATTTTTTTTTTTTTAATGAAAAATATTTAGTTGTTTTTGTAAAAATATATTTAATGATTTTAGAAGTAGCAGAAACTGAAATAATATAAAATAATCTTTATTAAGAAATTAACTTAAAGATTGTGAATATTAAACGTAACTAACTTCGGTGGATTTTCTGAAAACTGTCAAGTAGTTGCCAGACATCGTGGGAGGTAAATGTCTGTGTGCTAATATCTTTGTTTATTTGTTTTTAAGCCGGAATTTTCGAGTAATAAAGCCCTAGTTTTTTTTTTCTTTCTTTAATATGTTCCAAGTAGATTGCTTAGTGAATACCCTTTTGTTTAACTATATATTAAAGATTGGTCAAAGCCTGTTAAGTATATATATATACTGGATTCGAGTGCCTGAACCAACTGGGTTTTGTTGTTTACCAGTCCGAGCAAGTCGTGCTATGGGTCACATTATCTTTGTTTTATTGTGTAATGTTTTTACTTTTCTTAAATAATTAATTCATAATTTTTTACTTATTCTATCGTTGACCTACCCTAATGATTAGTCAATGCTGAATAATAATTTACAACACTGCCCCTCTAGGTCTTCAAAATATTATTTTATATGAAAGTATCCATCATACCCTATAGACATGGAAGCCTAGTTGGAGGGAGGTGAATGTAACACCCAAGGTACCACAGAAAGAAGCTGTAAGAATTGCCCATGCTCCTGCTATAGCAACTCATCCTAAAACAGCATTATTATTTCCAGAACATGCTTTTAGCTACTAAGGAATATGTCAACGCCTGTCCTCCATGTCAGAAGAGAAGAGGAACTGTAAAACTGAACGTCAAATCTTCTTAAATACCTGTTGTCACTTCCCCTTTGGACAGAATTAGTGTAGATCTGATGGATCTCCTCAGCTCGTAGCGTGGAAACCGTTTCCTTCTCTCCACATGGCCAGGTATTTGCAACATATTAAGTATTAAAATGTATTATACAACTCCATTTTATCCTCAGGCGAACGGTTTGATCGAAAGAAGCAATAGAGGTGTAAAAGACGCAACAGCTATCTTATGCGATGATGCTCCCTTGTCATGGGATGGCTTTGTACCCCAAGTGCGTTATGCCCTTAACACTGCATTTCACCGATCAATTAATAACCAGCCTCTGTTCCTGTTTATGGGTCATTCATGCTCTCATCCAATTGGGCTTACAAACCGTGTTACCATGAAAGAAGACGATACAAGTACTGAGCATCTTCTCAGGCTTCTCAAGGCTCGCGAAGTAGGAGCTGAGACTTTATGTAAAACACGAGAAGAAAATGCAAAATATCACAATAGAAAAGTTCGTGAACAGAAAATTAATGTTGATCTCTTGTATTGCGGCGGTCTTATGATCAAGTTCAAGGTGTTAGTCTTGCCTTGAACCCTAGGTGGTTGGGTCCACGTAGAGTAAGTCGGATCACCAGTCCAGTAAATTTTATTGTTCGTGATATGCCTCCCCCGAAAGGTGCATGCAAACCAGTTGAAGTTTTTTTCTTGTGACGCTGACTTTTCATTGTTGCCACTGGATTTTGATTCTCCTGTTCGGTCTGATTCTCTTGTCCGGTTTGATTCTTCCCGGTTTCACCCTATGATTACTCGATCTCTGATCACGAAATAATATACAGATTTCTCCAATAAGCCTTGCTAATTGTCGTTTCTTCACAGTTTGCTTAATCGTCTTGAGTTACGCCTGTCTTGTGTGTCCGCAGTTGATTGTTTCCATGTCTGTAACCCGTCCCTGTCTGGATCCTGGCCAGTGAAGTTGTCAAGACGTCCAGTCCAGCCTCAGACGAACTTCGAAAACCCATGAACCTGCGCTGAGGGCTGCCAGACCATCCCGAAGACTGATGGGCCGCCTCCCGTGGATAGGGTTCTGGAGGAAGACTCAACGCTTCTTCGCGAGGTTTCGCCTGATGAGCTGACGCTGAGGCTTTCCGTCTCCTCTGCCGTGGGAGATGATTGTAGTGAACGCGGGAACGAGCGCAGCGCCGTAAAGCCAGTTAAGACGCAGACCAACGATTAGCGTATGCAAACGACCCCGCACTGTCTTGGAAGTGGCGGGTATTAACCGTATATATACACCCCTCGTTCTGCCCAGACAAAGCAGAATGGGAGAGAGAACGAACACGGTATTTCCACGGTTTACCAGTCCTGTCCTGTCCAGTGGCAATTTTTGTAAGCGCGTGGGGAAAATATGTATATTTTTTTCTGATTTGAGATTCCGAGTGCTGTTGTAAATACACAACGGACCTTGCCTTTATTTTTTTTTTTTTTTTTTTTTTTTTTTTTTACACGACCATACTAAATAACTCAAATTGTAACCTGGAGCCTCCTAGAAAACAAACTTCTAACAGTAAATATCCGTTTGATAATAATTAAGTAAATAATAAATAAGCTAATACTAATAACTATGAAATGCAAATGAAGTCATCATAATCAAGGAAGTTAGCAATAACGAATGACTAAGCATTAACGAATGAAGATAACAACTTTAAAGATTACGAAAATAATAAATAACATCACATAAAATACGTAAATACTAAAACCTTCACAAATCATCAGATATGTATCTTACTATAAAGAACTTTTGCCACGCCTACCACACTAATTCACTTTGTTATTCGACATCAAATCTTACATCACATACTTAATATACATTTGTTATGATTGCGTCACCTGAAAAGGGCCCAGTGCCATGTTAAGGATTGAGATATATGACTTATGATTTACGTAAGATAAAGTAGCCACATACTACTTCAGCATCGATAAATCTCCATTTAGCAAGAAGCCTTTCCTTCAACTTGTGGAATGGATTCAGAGGAGTAGTTATATGTGAATCCATGAACTCACAGCATCTAATACACCTGAAGGGACAAGGGATAGTAAATCCACTGACAATTTAGAAGCAAACGCACGGCTATTGAGCTGCTGATACTAAATATAAGCCTACCAAAAAAAAAAAAAAAAAAAAAAAAGTACTTCCGGTCGCAAAAGATATTGATGTATTTTTATCTTTATTTTTCTTGCCAGAGCGTCAGTAGGAGAGGGAAGGGTAAAATCATTGGCCTTAGCTGGAGTGCCAAAGGTGTGTTTATAACTAGGATTACCCACCATCATCTCAGCGACAGAAAATTGCAAGTAAACAAAGAGGAAAAACGACTCAATTAACATTTGATGATAAGCATAAAGTGGCACGAAAGTTTTCTATATCATTACTGATGCGTAGTTATCTACTGTAAAATCCCATTATTAAGACAGTCATTACAGAGACCTCCACAGACCTGTCATCAACTCCGGCCGAGTCATAAACAAAAATCGAATGCTTAACTCTCTTCTCTTCTCTGTCTCTCTCTCTCTCTCTCTCTCTCCTCTCTCTCTCTCTCTCTCTCTCTCTCTCTCTCTCTCTGCCCCCTCCCCTCTCTCTCTCTGCCCCCCCCCTCTCTCTCTCTCTCTCTCTCTCTCTTTCTAAGACATTATCGCGTGCAGTCATAGGCAGACTTATTCATGATTTCCTTATGATTATGTCGCCACACACAACTCTGACATCGATAAATCAGCATTTAGCAAGAAACCTATTCTTTGACTGATGGGAAAAAAATTAAGCGGAGGAGTGATATGTGATTCTGTTAAAGGCAAATTTTGACATCTTTAACTTTCCATGAATAAAAAAAAAAAAAAAAAAAAAAAAAAAAAAAAAATATATATATAATCAATATAAATAAAATAAAACGTTTAACGTCTGTTGCCTTTATATCCACATCCATTTCCAAAATATTTACGAGTTGATTACCGTTTAACTTAACTGTTTGTTCGCCCAAAGAGCTATGACACTCGTGTACGAGACATTAACCAGCTCGGACCTCTCTTTTCAGACGCAGCAGCAATAGACCCAAGCCTTGTGCCACAGGAGCTACCCTGGTGTCCGGGGCCTCTCGTCTCGCTCGGCGCTATTGCTTCTGAGTTTTGTTAAAGTAATTTACGTAGAGTAAACCTCTGATTTTTCAAAATCTGCTTTTTGCCTGCACCTTCAGTGCCTTGATTTTGCAGGTCACACGAGACTACAGTAGGCGTAGTCAGCACCCCACCTCAGACCCGCAGCTCTCTCCTACACTAGGGTAGCCCTTACGGGCTTTGACCCCTGGGTAGGGAGGCCCAGTAGTCTGGGGCGTCTTTTGAGCGAACTTTTTCTTTATTCTGAATTCTCTTCCTCTCTTCATGTGACTTCCCTGAGCCTACCGGAGTACCCTTGTGGGCTCCCGTATTCGCTTGGGGGGTGGGCATCGAATTACTGCCCTTCGCAATAGGCAAGTTCGGCGGTAAGGAGGTGTCTTCCACATAACTCGATCTCTCTTTGGTACTGGAGAACGCAACCAGGCTTCCACTGGGGGGGTAGAGGACGGAAACTGCCACACTCTTCTCTTAGCTATTGTTGTTAGGTTGATTAACAATAGTTAAGGGTTAACTGGTCCCTTCAGGACAACGGGCACGGGCCCAGGGGTCGGACTCGGTCCGATACCCAGCATGATTGATCCCGCGGCTAACAACCCTCCTCCTCCTCAAGGAGGGGGGACGACCCATGACTCGCCTACGACCAATACGACCTTGAACAACGGAACCCCTACTGCTGACAAACGTGAACGACGATTCTTTTCCATCCCTCCACAGAATGCAAGGTATCTGACTGTCAAATGCGTGAATGAAAATCAATCGCTTTTGAATGTGAGCCCCTTCATCATCAAGAAGGTCCTTGATGGTCAAGTGGACGGCGATTTTGATTTTGTCAAGAAATTGCGAGATGGTAGCCTCCTTGTAAAAGTGCAATTCAACTCCCAGATTAAGGACTGACGCAAATTCATGATTTGAAGGTCAATGTAACTATCCCCATTGGCCCCAATACCTGCAAGGGAGTAATCTTTAGCAGGGATTTGAGGACAATGGAGGAGAGTGAAATTCTGGAAAATATGAAGGACCAAAGCGTAGTGGACGTGAACTGCATGACCAAGAAAGACGGGAATGTGCGAACAAAAACCGGATTGTGCTTTTTGACTTTTGCTTCGAGTAAAATTCCTGAGTATGTCACGGTTGGATATGAACGTGTCCAAGTGCGACCTTACATTCAAAAACCTATGCGCTGTAATAGATGCCAAAAATTTGGACACACCTCATTACGATGCAATGACAAAGATACTAGTAAATTTACTTGTGGTAAATGTGCTGGAGAACATGACACTGCTGTATGTACTGAGAAAACGCTCAAGTGTGCTAACTGTGGAGGTCCCCATCAATCTGGCTCTGCCGAGTGCAGTAGCTTGAAGAAGGAGACTGAAATATTAGCATACATGAGAGGACATGATGTCAGTTACCGTGAAGCCAAGAGGAAAGTTGAAGGTTTGACCAGCAAACCCAATACTTCCTACGCTTCAGCAGCAACTAACAACACTTCCAGTGCAAACGGCATCAGTCAGGAACTTGCAGCTAAGGATAAAGAAATTGCTGAATTAAAGGAAACGGTCAAGGAATTAATGAGTCAAATCAAAGAATTGAAAGATACAATTCAACAAATCGCTGAATCAACCCAGCAAAAGCAGCAGCATCATAAGGAGGATGATACCAAAACACAGTCTGGATCGCACCTTCTCGTCCAGGCGGCTCCTGCTAGGACTTCGTCTGGTGTTTGGTCTGCTTCTCGAAGTAGATCATCCTCCACCGGGCGTCTCCCTGGCAGCGAGACGCAGGACATGGAGGCTACTGTCTCCAAAAATACCCATGGAAGGCCCCTGGGTAGCGAGGGAGAGGAGGACGAACCTCCCTCCCAGAAAAAGAAAATTAAAACTGGCGGACAAGGCACTTCCAAACCCCATAACACGTAATCATCGCGTTAACCATTATACAATGGAACTGTCGAAGTATTAGATCTAAAGTAAATGACCTCAGATTATTAGCCTCGTCCTATGCTCCCGATATTATAGTCTTACAAGAAACACACCTAAACAACCTCGTCTGTGACGAGGTCGTAACACTCAGAAACTACCATTTGTGTCGGAAGGATCGAGAGTGTAGGGGTGGAGGCGGTGTCGCCATGTACATCCACCAAAGCCTCCCTTTTACAGAAGTGATTATTGATTCTACTTTGGAGGTTGTCGCATGCAAAGTAAAAATCAATAACACGTATCTGGCTACATGTTCGGTTTATTGTCCCCCTGATAAAGTGGTAATTTATGATGAGCTCTTTGCTCTTCAGGATAGTCTGCCACAAAATAAAGTAATTTTAGGTGATTTTAATGCTCATCATACATTATGGGGTTCCCTGCGGGCGGATGATAGAGGTGAGCAAGTAGTTAAGCTGATTAACGACTCTGATTTAGTCCTTCTGAACGATGGTAGCCCAACACGGGTAGACGATAATACCGGGAATTTGAGCTTTATAGACTTATCACTGGTCTCATCATCAGTAGCAGCCAAGTGCCTGTGGCACACCATTGACGACTCGTTGGGAAGCGATCATCTTCCTATTTTGATTAAATATTCATGCGACACAGCAAGAACGCCTTCAGCGCCTAAATTTAACGTAAAAAGAGCAGACTGGGTCGCCTTCACAAGGAGCGTCAAGCTCGAACTTGTTGGAGAAACCATTGATGATAAAGTAAACAATATTCAGAATTCGATTTTAGAAGCAGCTTTGCTATCCATTCCTAAAACTTCGACAGATAGCGTTAAGCATAGAGTTCCATGGTGGACACCAGATTGCCGAAGGGCGCTGTGCCGACGCAATAAGGCCTACAGGCTTTTCAAAAATAACATCAATAATGAGAACTTTTGCAACTACAAACTAGCAAGAGCTAGGGCTCGTAGAATAATTAGACAAGCTAAAAGAGACTCCTGGCGTAGCTTTGTCTCCACAATAAATAGTAATACAAAAATATCAGAGGTTTGGTCCACTGTCAAAAAAATTAATAAGAACAAAACATCTACCAAGATTAAAAACATCATTCACGAGGGAACAGATTTCGATTCACCGAAAGACATTGCTAATGTACTCGCCAGGCAGTTCTCTTATACAAGCAGCTCGGCAAATTACCATCCTGCTTTCCTGCCCACCAAGGAAGCCGCTGAGCTGCAACCTATTCACTTTGCCACAGGAGATGACTTTGATTATAATAAAGACCTAACTATGAATGAGCTTGTCCGAGCCCTAGAAGCCTGTAGAGGAACATCCCCGGGCCCCGATGAGATTCGATATGAGATGATGAAGCATCTTAATCATGATGACATGATTAAGTTGCTAGAAGTGTACAATGAAATTTGGAAACGCAACACTTTTCCAAACTCATGGCACTTCGCCCACATCATTCCTGTATTGAAAGGAGGGGGTAATCCCAGAACTGCCATCTCCTACCGACCAATTGCGTTGACAAGTTGCTTATGCAAGGTCATGGAAAAAATTGTTAACAGTAGGCTATTGCATTTTTTAAATAGCAGTAATTTACTAGTTGACGAACAGTGCGGCTTCCGAAAGGGACGCCAAACTCTCGATCAACTAGTAAAGCTGGAAAGTCATATTCAAGAGGCAATTGCCAAAATAGATTTTTTGATTTCATTATTTTTAGATATAGAAAAAGCCTACGACATGACATGGCGATATGGCCTACTCAGAAAACTTTATGCTTTCGGATTACGTGGAAACTTGCCTTGTTTTATTCAAAATTTAATTTCTGCCAGAACTTTTTCTGTCAAGTTATTTGCCGACAATGTCACTTTTTCGGACATTTTTGTCCAGGCAAACGGGGTCCCACAAGGAAGTGTCTTGTCGCCAACATTATTTCTATGTATGATTAATGACATCCTACCAGCTCCCCCTCGAAATCTTAAATACTCACTGTACGCCGATGATTGTGCATTGTGGCATTCCAGCAACAATGCAGAGTTCTCGGCAAATCGTATCCAACTCGCATTGGATATGATTCATAACTGGGGCCTCCAGTGGGGTTTTAAGTTTTCCATTAGAAAGAGTATTGGGGTAATTTTTTCACATAGAAAGATACCAAATATCAGACTAACTTTAGATAACCACCCAATACCCATTCAAAATTCTGCTAGATTTCTTGGTCTACTCTTTGATTGTAGACTTAATTGGAAAGACCACATTGGTCAGTTAAAGAATAAATGTCAAAAAGCACTAAATTTATTAAAGTGCATTGCTGGTAATAAATGGGGAGCTGATAGGAAGTCTTTGCTAATGATATATAAAGCCCTGGTTAGGTCTAAAGTAGATTATGGGTCAATCGTGTATGATTCGGCATCGAAAACAAGTTTGAAAGGATTGAATGCCTGTTTACGTGTGTGTCTTGGAGCCCTGAAGTGCACTCGGATCGAGCGTCTTGAGGTGGAGTCAGGAGTACCTCCCCTCCGACTCAGACGCGACCAATTAGCCCTGACCTATGCCGCTAAGGTGGCTCGATACCCGAGCCATCCCAATGGCAATGGAGGCATTAGGCCCTTTGCCACAAGACTCCACGACCTCGTCGAGAAAGTCGGTATAGATCTCTCTACTATTGATACCCTGGTTCAGTCAAACATAGCGCCATGGGAAACACCCAATTTTTCCATCATGGAAGCTTGGCTTCCATCAGCTAAGGCCATGGCGCCGGAGGGTGAGGTACGCCAGCGGTTTAGAGAGATCCTTATTAGGCATTTATCCTTTTTTCATATATATACCGACGGCTCCAAGACAAATGAGGGTGTGGGTGCGGGTGTATGGTCGACTGAATGTGAACTAAAGTTTAGACTACCGAATCATACATCGATTTTTCTCGCTGAACTTTTTGCCATTGATAAAGCCATTGATTTTGCACTATCGGCGACCCACGATAGAATAGTCATTTTTTCAGATTCATTAAGTTCACTTAAATCTATTAAATCCTTAGAAACCACTAAAAATGAATTGCTGGGTAATATCATTCGTAAGTTACACGGTGCCAATAAATCAATCAAGCTAATATGGGTACCAGGCCACTCTGGTATCCATGGCAATGAACAGGCTGACAAATTAGCCGGGTCAACAATCGAAATGTGGGAGACAGCCCACAGGAAAGAAAGAAGGGAGGAGGTGGTGTTGGCCCGCCTAAGGGTCAATGCTACAAGACTCACCCACCTCACTCCCTATATAGAAAGAACATTCCCTCCACAATGCCCTGACTGCAACACCAGCCTAACCATCAACCATCTTTTTATAGTATGCCGAAAATTCTCACACCAAAGAAAACCACTCCAAAATTATCTAAGAATAAAAAACAAAGAATTTACACTGTCAAATCTATTATTAGACGATGAAAAAATAATAAATAAAGTAATTGCTTTTCTAAGGGAGACAAAACTTTATGACCTTATATAGATTGATAGAATAAATAGGATCCATTGGCTTAATAACCTTGGCCATGTGCCGCTGGTTGATAGCCAAGAAATCCAACAACAACAACAACAGAGCTATGTACATACAGTATATATATCATATAATATATATAATGTATAATGTATGTATATATTAAATAATATATATTTATATATATCATATATAATATGCATTTATAATACATATATATACTTCTAAAATATTGTATATGTATATATACACATGCATCTATGTATATGTACATTATATATACATATGCACACACAAACACACACACACACACACACACACACACACACACACACACACACACACACACACACACACACACACACACACACACACACACATAATGTTACATCTAGGTGTATGTGTTGTTAATTATATACTAATGAATCTTAATTTCTGCTCATTATGCTTACCACTCGTTACCATTTCTCTCCATCACTCTTTGTTCACGGAGGATTATCCTTCGTAAAATCAAGTTCTTTCCAGTAATAAGGACTCATAATAAATTGTTACCAAGAACAAAGGTTTAGTATAAATAGTAATATAAGGAATAATAACGAATATAACAATACTGTGAGATAGACAAAATTACATGAAGAGAATGTTTCAGTCTGCCGGAGCAGCCGTCTGGCAAAACAGTTGTCTATTTTTACGATCTGCAACTTTTACTCTGTTCATTTCTTATTTGGATGGAACTTGGAACAACTCATAGATCTTAACTTCTATTAACAATCAAGTAGCATATATATGGCCCCGGAAGTGCCCTTTCCGGAAGTACAACTGTCAAAAACAGCTGATCGCTAGAAAACGGGAATACTGCCAAGTCGGGAATACTTCAGTAAACGTAATTACATGGTTAACTTTGCTGTTTTAGCAAAGTAGAGTT
>NC_061828.1:3386356-3388856 GCF_019202785.1 Penaeus chinensis | reverse complement strand
ATAACGAGCTTTTCAAGCGCCAGGCAACTTAGTTGCCGAGCCAATAAACTTGCAATAAGTGACGAAAACAAGTTGATAACACGCAACAAGTTGGAGAGGGGTTGGTTGGGGATGGGGTGTGGGGGGGGGGGGTATGTTGCAAAAGAGGTCTTGCGTGTTTGGTGTTAAGAGGCTTCGATATTTTTGCCTATGGAATTGGATCTTCTAGATAATGGAGTCTTTGTAATGATGAAATGAGTGGCTATAAGTGACAGAAAACACTAGTGACCTTAATAATTCTGTCTAATGGCTGACCATTTCTTCATTCGTTACCGTAAAGTTATTATTTTTATATCTTGTAACTTTTGTTCATTTTTCTCTCTGTCTGTTTGTCTATAAGTCTGTTTCTATCTGTCTCCGTTTTCATCTCTGTCTATCTATATGTCTGCCTGTCTGTCTGACTCGGACTCTCTCTCTCTCTCTCTCTCTCTCTCTCTCTCTCTCTCTCTCTCTCTCTCTCTCTCTCTCTCTCTCTCTCTCTCTCTCTCTCTCGCTCTCGTTCTAATCTGTCTATCTATCTATTTATCTGATATAATCTAACCTATCTATTTGTCTATCTAACCTAAATAATCTAATTTATTTAATATATCTATTATCTATCAATCTATCTATATAATAGTAAGACGTGACCATCACATACATGTCTGCTGAATTTCCCAAGAACACGAACGCTGTCCATCGCTTGCTTGTTCGCGTGTTCCTTGAAACGTTTTGTAAGAGATTTTCTACGAATTCTTTGTTGACGTTTTTTAGGGGAAACGTTTTCTTTGCTGTTCGCTCCTTCGGCCCACTCCTCGTTTTCTTTTCCCTTCCTTCCTTTATCGTGTATTTGTTTGTTCCATTTTGTTTTGTTGCTTCTCTATTCTTGGGCCGTTTTTATTTTCTTATTTCTTCTTATTCTCTTTATCCTTAGTATGCTCTTCCTCCTCCTCCTCCTCCTCCTCCCCGTCCCCCTCTCTACCTTCTCTTCTACTACCTCCTCCTCCTCCTCCTCCTCTTCCTCCTCCTCCTCCTCCTTCTCCTCCTCTCCTATCTTCTCTCCCTTCCTCCTCTTCCTCAATCCTCTCTTCCCAATCTTTTACGATGTTATTTATAACCCACACTCTTTCTCTTCAAAAATCTCAACATAACTTACCATTCATCACAAAACGTGATATTCTCCTTTCATTCGACAAGACTGTATGACGTCACGTGGTCAGAATGACACACTATCAAGATAGAAGTCGTATTAACTGGCAAGTGTGAATTAAGTGTACTTTTGTGTATATTTCGTTAAATTGCCTTTCCCAGTCATGTGACTGTAGGAGCTGTGTACTATTCTAGTGGTACATAGGGTACACGATGGTGATAAGATTATATCACTGCTGCTGCTGCTGCAACTAATACTATACTATTACTACTGCTACTACTACTACTTCTACTACTACTACTAGTGCTACTACTACTACTTCTATTACTACTACTGCTACTACATTTGTATGATCTCAAAGAAGCGTCACAGCCTCATAAATGGTGGTCAACACTTAAGGCATCTCTGTTTGGTGTCGAGTCCTCCATTCCCCCTTTAATGAATCCTGACGGTAGTGTTACATATAGGCTGATTGAGAAATTTACCTTGTTAGCAGAATGCTTTAATTCAAAGCAAAGTGTAGAAGATATGAATCTTCTTTCATGTCACCATCACCATGCTCTAATTCATTTGCTTTCAGGTCCTCTGCAATCAAGAATCAGTTGTCAGAATTAGACGAATATGGTGGAATAGACCCCGATTCTTGTTTTTCTTGATTTTCAAAAGACTAAATGGTCAATTAGTACCTAAATTAGCCGTAATCTTAAACCTTTTAGTTCATCAAGGGTCATCTTCAGAGTTCTGGCGTTTTGGTAATGTTACCCCTATTCCCAAGCGCCCACTACAGTCTTCACCTACTGACTTTAGGCATATCTCAATTACATCAATTTTATCTAAGGTATTTGAACGTTTGCTGGTCAAACGTCTTTCTCTATATTTGAAGCCGTTCTGACAGACTCACTTTAGTTTTAGAAAGGGACTCGGCTGCAATGAGGCATTGATCATGTTGGTCCATGAAGGGTCATGAGTCAAGGCTTGTCTCTCAGG
Source organism: Penaeus chinensis (assembly GCF_019202785.1). NCBI lineage: Eukaryota > Metazoa > Arthropoda > Malacostraca > Decapoda > Penaeidae > Penaeus > Penaeus chinensis. The sequence continues at coordinate 3,386,701 of NC_061828.1, read as the reverse complement.
ACTTTAGTGCAGCTTTTGACACTGTTAATCACCAGGGTTTGTCTTTTAAGTTGCAGTCCGTTGGTGTTGGTAAAGTTTTTTTAAACTGAATTTCTGACTGGTAGATAAAAGCGTGTTCATATTGATGGTAGTTTTAGCTCGTACTCCCGTGTGTCTTCTAGAGTTCCTCAGGGTTGTGTTCTTGGCCCTTGCCCTTCATTTTATATGCGATATGTGGTCCGGCGTTACTAACAAAATGTTGGCATATGGTGATGATACTTCTCTCTATGCTGATAGGCCTGATGATAATTCAGACGTGCTCTTGGTGGGGCATGGAATTAAATCCTACCAAGCCCAAAGCCATGA
>NC_061828.1:3378856-3381356 GCF_019202785.1 Penaeus chinensis | reverse complement strand
GAAGAATAATGATAACAATGACAATAATGATGGAATTAATAATAATAATAATGATAGTATTAATAATAACAATAATGAAATAACCACAGCAACAGAAGAGCATTTATTTTTATCAATTTAATATATATATATATTTTTTTTTTTCTTTTTTTACCGTTTATCAAAAATCTGACGAAGATTCTCGACTTGACTAGGAATTTAATCAAAAGAGATTGATTTCAGATTTTTTGTAATGGCTTTTGGTCTTCCACTCGACACGAAAATACTTTTTATTTTTTTTTATTTTTTTTATTACTGTCTTCCGTTTTCTGTTCTTCTTTCTTTCCTTCTTTTATGTTATTTTTCGTTTTTTTTTTTCGTTCTTTTTCGTCACTTTGATTTTCGTTCTTTCTTCCGTTTTATTTTCTCTCTCACTTTGTTGTTTTATATTATCTTTGTTTTTGTTTTTTTATGTTCATTTTTGTTATTTTCATTTTTTGTTTTTATTTTTCACGTGTTGTTTTTCTTCTTTTCTTCTTCGTCGTTTTTTCTTTTCTTTGTATTTTTCTCTTATTTTACTTCGATTCTTCTTTTTCTTTGACTTATTATTAATGCTATTATTATTCATCTTCCTCTTTTTCTTGTCTTCTTCTTCTTCCTTTGCTTCGTCTTTCAATTCTTTTTTTTCCTCTTCTCTCTCTTCTTTAATTCTGTTTTTTTTTTTCTGTTTTCAATTATTTTTCTACTTTGTCTTCTCCTTTCTCTTCTATTTCCTATTTTATTATATTTTACCCTAAGCCTAAACTTCCTCTCCTTTTTCTTTTCTTTCCCTTTCCGTCTTCTCTCTTCTTCTCATTCGTTCTCTTCTGAAGATCAAACACATGATGATAATGATGATGATAATAATGATAATAATAATACAGTAATAATAAGGATAATAAGGATAATGATAATAATATTGTGATAATAATTATGGTAATAATGATAATAATAATGAAAATAACAGTAATAATAATACAAATAATAGTAATGATAATGAAAATAATAATAATAATAATGGTAACAACAATAATAATAATAATGGTAACAGTAATAATGATAATGATGATAATGATAATGATAATAATGATGATTATGATAATAATGATAATGATAATAAAACGTTTTCTATTGTAATTATGTGTATCTTTAATTGTACAGACTTGTTACTATGTTTGTTTGTTTCTTTTGCTATTTTTGTTTTTATATTCATCATTTTTTCTCTTTCTGCGCCGCTTCCTCTTTTATTCGTTCTTGATATTCATTTTCTTGAGAGAGAGAGAAAGTGCAAGGAATCGAGTGCCTTTGTGTGTGTGTGTCTGTGTATGCCTGTGTGTGTGTGTGTGTTTGTGTGTGTGTGTGTGTACGACGTGTGCGGATGTGTGTATGTGTGTGTGTTTAAAAAGACGTCTGTTCCGATATGCAGCGAAGGTGTTGGCAGTCTCATGCATAACTTGTTGGTGTATTTACATGACATTCCATGCTTTCACCACCTCCAAACTTCCCCGTCCCCCTCCCCCTCCCCATCCCCCTCCCTTCCTCAACTCTTCCTCCTCTTTCTCCCTCTTCTCCTCCCCCTCCTCCTCCTCCTCTTCCTCTTCCTTCTTCTTTACTCCTCCTCCTCCCCTCTTCCTACTCCTCCTCTCCATATTCTCACCTCCTCCTCCTCCTCCTCTTTCTCCTCCTCCTCCTCCTCCTCCTCCTCTTTATCTTCCTCCTCCTCCTCCTCCTCCTCCTTCTCCTCTTTCTTCTTCTTTTCCTCCTCCTCCTCTTCCTCCTCCTTCTCCTACTCCTTTTCCTCCTCCTCCTCCTCCTCCTCCTTCAACTCCTCCTCCATCTCCTCCTCCTCCTCCTCCTCCTCATCCATCTCCTCCTCCTCCTCCTCCTCCTCTTTCTCCTTATTCTCACCTCCTCCTCCTCCTCCTCTTTCTTCTCCCCCTTTTTCTCCTTATTCTCACCTCCTCCTCTTCCTCCTCCTCCTTCTCCTCTTTTATCTTTTTCCTCTGCTCCTTATTCTCACCTCCTCCTTCTCCACCCCCTTCTCCTCTTCTTTTTCTTCCTCTACTTCCGTCTTCTCCTCTTCTTTTTCCTCCTCCTCCACCTCCTCCTCCTCCTCCTCTCCCATCCCTCTCTTTACCTCCCCCTCCTCCTCCTCCTCCCCCTCTTCTTTCTCTTCCCTTCCCCCTCCTCTCTCATCCCTTCACCCCCCCCCCCCCTGTCCGTCATTTGCATGTAAATGTAATTATTACCTTGACTTTCCTTCCCCTCCCCCCCTACTTATTCCCCTCTACCCCCCCCTGCTTCCTCTCCGCTGCCCCCCCCCCCATCCCTGCTTCCTCTCCGCTGTTCCCCCTCTCCCCCCTTTATCACTTGCCTTCTTTCCATCCTTCTTTATCTCCCTCCTTCCCCCTTCCCCGTGCAATACACTGCCTTTGAAAGTAGGGTGAAGGAGAGGGGAAGGGAAGGCGAGGGGAAGAAGGAG
>NC_061828.1:3361457-3363957 GCF_019202785.1 Penaeus chinensis | reverse complement strand
AAAAATATTTATATAATGATTTAAATATATATATATATATCTACATTGTTGTGTCTGGGTTTGCAGATTAATACAAAAAAAAAAAAAAAGTTTCTTTTTCGTATATAATCCAGTATGTAAATGATAATATATCTACAGTTTCTCTCTTCCCAGGAGTTCTAATTCTGCTGTAACAGTATGCTATGTTTATTCGCGAGCATGAGCAAAAATCAAGAAACTCTCTGCGCGCGCATGAGTGTTCTACATGAGGGGACGTATCAACACACACAAACGCATTTTAACGCTCGTAAAAACCAAATGGAGACGAATGCCTACGAAGCAACGCTTATGCCACGAAGTATAATCCTCATAATCTTATCCTATCTCGTCCTCCTCATTCATAAACATATCTGAACCGTTGTAAACCGCGCGAAATCGGTCTCATTTACGCGGTGAAGATAACCAGGGCGGGGTTTATTCACATCCCCCTCCCCCCCTCCCTCCTCGCTCTCCGTGGCGGTGAAAACAACGGCATCGACATAAAGGATAACGGCTGGAATCTGATACGCCAAAGACAAGATAGATAGATAGATGCATAGATAAATTCATAGATAGATATAGGTTTTGAATTAGGTACGCTGAAGACAAGATAGATATATAGCTAACGATTGGAATCAGGTACGCCCCTCCCCCCCCCCCCCCGCCAAAAAAAAAAGATAAATTCATCGATAGAGAAATAGATAACGACTGAAATCATATTCTCCAAAAACAAACACTGGTTTCTTTCACGCCCTCTGCAAACACTCTTTCTGGACATCTTACTTAATCATCTTATTGGCAAAGTTTCAAATTCAGAGTCTTAGGATAATTAAAAATCGGGTTTCTCTTTCAATGGCGGGTCACACCAAGCCGCACACACTCGCGTACATAGAGCCAAACGCACACACAGACACACGCACACACATAGATTGGCTAACGCACATACATACACAGATTGGTCCACACACACACACATAGAGTTGCTAACGTAAACACACACACACACACACACACACACACACAAAATAAAAATAAATAAATAAATAAATAAATTAAAAAAAACACACCCCCCTACAACCCCCTCCCCCTTCACCCCCCCCCCCCCCCCCCCCCGTCCCTGCTCCCCCCAAAAACATTAACGACCTTGACACATGAGAGTGACGTCATATCTCATTTTCGAAGAGGAAAAAAAGAAAGAAAAAAAGGAGAAAAAAAAAGGGTAAAACGCAACTCGACGATGTAAACACACCACGAAGAACAAGCTTATTGTGACGTCATCCTTATGCAGCTGAGGGACGGCACGGACGAACGGACGAACGAACGAACGAACGAACGAACTCCTTGAATGACACACTTCTGCATTTGCCAGAAGACGCGGCGTCGGCAGGCTGTTCGCCACTTAGCCATGCGTCTGGGTCCCGTCGGCCGCGTGCGTGCATGTTAATTGCTCTGTGCCCCCTCTCTCTCTCTCATTCTTTCTCTCTCTCTCTCTCTCTCTCTCTCTCTCTCTCTCTCTCTCTCTCTCTCTCCTCTCTCTCTCTCTCTCTCTCTCTCTCTCTCTCTCTTCTCTCTTTCTCTCTCTTCTCTCTCTCTCTCTCTCTCCCTCTCTCTCTCTCTCTCTCTAAAAAAAAGAAGAAGAGCCAAAGAGAAAGAGAAAAAAAGACGAAAGACAAAACAAGAAAAAATAATAGATAAAACATCAAAAGAAAGAAAATGCTGAAAGTGAGAGAGAGAGAGAGAGAGAGAGAGAGAGAGAGAGAGAGAGAGACAGAGACAGGGAAAGAGAGGAAGAGAGAGAGAGAGAAATAAACAAACAAACAAAGAGAGGAAGAGAGAGAGAGAAATAAACAGACAAAGGAAGAGAGGAAGAGAGAGAGAGAGAGAAACAAACAAGGAAAGAGAGAAAGAGAGAGACAGAGAAGATAGAAATTGCCCCAAAAAATCAGTAAAAAAAAAAAAAACCCTTTTTCTGCTCAGTTCTTACAGATGTCTTGAGACTTCGCTTGCCGCCCGTGATGTCACAGCCAGAGTTGGTCGGCCTTCGTTCCTGATAATGGAAGCGTCTCTCGAGGGCGTGAGAGATGGGCGGGGAGGGGGGGTAGGGGAGATGGTCTCTCGAGGGCGTGAGAGATGGGCGGTGGGGTGGGGGGGTAGGGGGGAAAAGATGGGCGGGTGGTCTCTCGAGGGCGTGAGAGATGGGCGGGGAGGGGGGAGGGGGGGGGAGGGGGAGATAGTCCCCTCGAGGGGGTGAGAGATGGGGGCGGGTCAGGTTGGGGTGGGGAGATAGTCTCTCGAGGGCGTGGGGAGATGGGCGGGGAGGGGGGGGGTGGGGAGGGGGAGATAGTCTCTCGGGGCGTGAGAGATGGGCGGGGAGGTGGGGAGGGGGGGAAGATGGTCTCTCGAGGGCGTGAGAGATGGGCGGGTCGGGGGGGGGTGGGGGGGGAGGGGGGGGGGGGGGGTGGGGGGGGGGGGTGGGGGGGGG
>NC_061828.1:3359249-3361357 GCF_019202785.1 Penaeus chinensis | reverse complement strand
GTGAGAGTGAGAGGGATAAGAAGGAGAGGAGAGAGGAGGGAGGAGAGAGAGGGAGAGAGTGAGAGAGGAGAGAGAGAGGATGGAGAGAGAGATGAGAGAGAGGGAGTGGAATGGAGAGAGAGAGAGGGAGAGAGGAGAGAGTGAGGATGAGAGAGAGGGAGAGTGGAGAGAGAGAGAGAAGGAGAGAGAGAAGAGAGAGAGAATGGAAGTGAGGGAGAGAGTGAGAGAAAGGGAGAGAGAAATAGATAGAGATAAAACTTACTTATTTATTCATCTATCTAATTTTACATACAAATTCATTCATTAGCATCCTTAGTTCATATCTCTTAATTTATTCATTAATTTCATCATCTCTCTCTCTCTCTCTATTTTTGTATGTATCTATCTATTTATATATCTATTTATCTATCAATCTATGTATCTATCTATCTCACTCACGACTTTCCCTTTTCTCTCTTTGTTTAAACATCGCTCATACTATTCTTAATCGTAACCAAGAGGTATCGAATTCTACATCTTTCGTACTTAACTCCTATCCTCGTTCTGGCGTTTATTACAATGCCATGAGCAGTAACACTAATCCTATTGTGTCCGAAAGGCTTCTCTCATTATGTGGAATTCTTGTCGAACAAATTACAAATATCTATATCTATAAAGAAGTGTAAAGTAAACAAGAAAAGCAGGAGAAAACGAGGAATAAGTAATAATAGTAAAAAAAAATAACCATGAAAATAAAAAACATAATAATAATAACAACGAATTAAAGAACAAGAAAACACATGAATATTTTGTTATTATAATTCTTTATTCTTTATTTATATTCTTATCTTTTTATTTATTTTTTTTATTCTTTGTTTAAATGTTTATATTTTTTATATTTTATTTTATTTTATTATTTTGTTCTTCTCTTCGTTGCTTTGTTTACAATTATCTCATTATTCACACACACATACACACAGGCACATACTTACACACATACACACACACATACACATACACATACAAATACACACACGCACACATACACACACGTATACATACACACACTCACACACACACTCATTCACACACATATAAATTCAGATTGGACGACGATAAATTCAGATATTAATTACGTACTAAATGAGGATAATTATGCTAATGGCTTTTCAATTTATACTTTAATGGGTTTGAAAAAAAATATTTATAGAGGAATGAACTTTGGATATTAAAGTTGCTGAGATGTTTGTCGTATTGTGCAAGGAATTCATGCTTTTTCTCTCGCTCTCTAACTTTCTTAACTCTCTCTCTCTCTCTCTCTCTCTCTCTCTCTCTCTCTCTCTCTCTCTCTCTCTCTCTCTCTCTCTCTCTCTCTCTCTCTCTCCCCCTTTCTCCTCCCTCCCTCTTCCACCCTTCTCCTCCCACCTTCCCTCACCCCCTTTCCTTCTCCCCATCTCCCTCCTTCCCTTACTCCCTCCTTCCCTCTCCCCCTCGCCTCCTTCCCCTCCCTCCCTCCTTCCCTCTCCCCTCCCTCCTTCCCCTCCCTCCCTCCTTCCCTCTCCCCCTCGCCTCCTTCCCCTCCCTCCTCCCTTCCCTCTTCCTAACCCATGTCTCGTTTCCTCAGATGATGATGTTCCAGAGCGTGACGTGGGAAGTGGAGTCGAAGAAATTACCGAAGATTAACACCACGAACGTCATGATGCCCGACGGAAGTTACAAATCTAATACACTCTCTTGCGTAAACGATATGTAAGTTTTGGAGATATATTTTTGGGGAGGAGAGAAAGTAGGTGGGAAAGTGTGTGGGTGGGTGAGTGTGTGTGTGTGTGTGTGACGGGGGAGGGGGAGGGAGGGGAAGAGGAAGGGGAAGGTTTTGTGTGTGTGTGTGGGTTTGTGAGGGGAAGATGGGAGGGGAGGTTGTGTGTGTGTGTGTGTGTGTGTGTGTGTGTGTGTGTGTGTGTGTGTGTGTGTGTGTGTGTGTGTGTGTGTGTATGTGTGTGTGTGTGTGCGGGCGTGTACGTGTGTGTTTCTATACGTCTGCACCTTTACGTGCACGTATATAAGCGTGTGTATTCATTTGCATTTGCATACGTATATAAATTAAGATTATAAGCACAAATGTGTGTTAT
>NC_061828.1:3349249-3354249 GCF_019202785.1 Penaeus chinensis | reverse complement strand
CAGGGATTTTTGTTGCTGTTGTTGTTGTTGTTGTTGTTTTTACGTGATGTTATGACGGGCATCATTAGCTCCATAAATCAAGTTGCAAAAGGAAAGGGTTAGATTCGAGACATCATTGTGATAAAAGAAAACATATATATATATATAAGAAAATGCATAGGGTTGGAAGGCGGGATTCGAAACATCATTGTGATAAAAGATAAGATATATAAGAAAAAAAATTATAATTTAAGGGTCGGCTTCGAGACAAAATTTGGATAAACGATGAAAGATATGCGAAAAAACGTAGATTGGAGAATTGGTTTCAATATGCAATTGTGATAAAAGATAGAGGATAAAATAAACGTTGATTTCGAGACATTGTTATGATAAAGATAAAAAATATTTTTTTAAAATTGTAAGATAGGGAGAGTTAGTTTAGAGATACAATTTAGATAAAATAGACGAGAAATAAAACATACAAAAGAGTAGAATAAAGGTTTGGTTTCAAAACAAAATGCTATTTCAAGATAGGAAATATATAGGAGAAATAGTAGCTGGAGGGGTGGTTTCGGGATATAATTATGATGAAAAATAAAAGATTTATAAAAAAAACGTAACTTTCGAGACGTCGTTATGGTAGAATATATATTAAGTATATATATATATATATATATATATATATATATATATATATTTATATATATATATATATATATATATATATATATATATATATATATATATATAAAAGTATATATATATAAAAGTATATATATATATATATATATATATATATATAAAAGTATATATATAAAAGTATGTATGTATGTATGCAAGTATGTATGTGTGTATGTATATATAGGATGAGGAACTTAGTTTTGAAACAATTATGATAAACGATAAAAAAGGAATAAAAGGTATATAAGAAAAAAAAAATCCTTCGTTTCGAGACATAATTGTAAAAAAAAACAAAAAAAACATAAATGAAAATAGGATCGGAGGGTTGATTTCCAGACATCATTGTATCAAAAGATAATAAATACATAATTAAACAAAACTAGAATTGGAGGGTTGACATAATTGTGATAAAAAAAATAATACACACACACACACACACACATATATATATATATATATATATATATATATATATATATATATATGTGTGTGTGTGTGTGTGTGTGTGTGTGTGTGTGTGTGTGTGTGTGTGTGTGTATAAGTAGGATTGAATGGTATGTTTCGCGACGTAATTGTAATAAAAGCCTTATATAAAAGAGGCGTAGAAAATCCCAGAGCGACGGGAAATCTCAGCATCTCACCTGAACCACTTCACACGACGTAACAGCATCACCTGAGCAACCCGTAGCGATGCTGCATCTGTGACGGAAGCTGTTAATTACCTGTGACATAGCTGCTAATTACCTCGTTATCTGTGACGGTAGCTGTTGATTACCTCATTATCTTCAAAGGAGGATGGTGGGGGGAGGGGAAGTAGAGAGAGGAGGAGGGAGAGAAGGAGAGAGAGAGAGAAGGAGGAGGAGAGTAGAGAGAGGAGGTGGAAGAGAAGGAGAGAGAGAGAAGGAGGAGGAGAGTAGAGAGAGGAGGAGGGAGAGAAGGAGAGAGAGAGAGAAGGAGGAGGAGAGTAGAGAGAGGAGGAGGGAGAGAAGGAGAGAGAGAGAAGGAGGAGGAGAGTAGAGAGAGGAGGAGGGAGAGAAGGAGAGAGAGAGAGAAGAGGAGGAGAGTAGAGAGAGGAGGAGGGAGAGAAGGAGAGAGAGAGAAGGAGGAGGAGAGTAGAGAGAGGAGGAGGGAGAGAAGGAGAGAGAGAAAAGGAGGAGGAGGAAGAAAAGGTGAGGGGAGGAAAAGAGAGAGAGACGGAGGAGGACAATAGGGAAGGAAGGATAGGAAGAGAATAGACAGATAGATAGGTAGATATGTTGAAATAGGAAAGTGTTTAAGTCTATAGCTGTACATTTTTATTCCAAGATAATATGCAAAATATAAGTCGAATCTCAAAAAAATATATACAATATATACCAAAAAAAAAATTACAAACATAAATGATTATCTATCCTTTGTCTTGTTTACCTCAATCATATTTTTTTTTTCATATTGCTGAAGTCTGAACAACCTCGTGGAAATGCGGGAAACAGGTCTTTTCCTCAACGACCTGAGTATGCACGACCTGAGCAGGGAAATGGTGCTCTCCGGATGGCATCACTGTTCCAGGTGAGTAAGTTGCCACTGAGTGTTTTCTGTGGATTTATTTTTTTTCCTTTGCGATAGTTCTATTCATAGGATATTTTTTGATAATTGTAATATGTGTTTTTTTATAATAGGGACAAGAAATTCAACTTTATTCCCTATTTTTACTTCTATATATAAAAAGAACACAATTTTATCTCTTAACCCCCCTTCCCCCCTACTCCCTTCTTTATCATAATTCTCTCCCATTCCCCGTCATTAATATGTTATTTTCTCCCACTCCCCTCCATCCTCCTCCTCTTCTCTCCCACTCCCCCTCCTTCATCCCCCTCCTCTTCCCTCCCACCCCCCCTCCTTCCATCCTCCTCTTCCCTCCCACTCCCCCACCTTCCTCCTCCTCCTCTTCCCTCCCACTCCCCCTCCTTCCTTCCTCCTCTTCCCTCCCACTCCCTCCTTCCTTCATCACTCTCCCTCCCTCCTTCATCCTCCTCCTATTCCCCCCCACTCCCACCTCCTTCCTTCCTCCTCTTCTCTCCCACTCCCCCTCCTTCCTTCCTCCTCTTCTTCACTCCCACTCCCTTCCATCCTTCCTCACTCTCCCTCCCTCCCCCCCCCAGACTCCAGATCATGTACAACCGCGCCGAGGAGGACTCCAACAAGCTCGAGGACGCCTACATGAAGGTCGAGGAAGCCAAGACGCGGGCGGATGATCTCCTGTACTCTATGTTGCCGCGTCAGGTGGCTGATATCCTCCGCCAGGGGAAAAATCCGCTGGAGACTTGTCAGGTATGTGGGTATGTGGGGTGTGTGGTGGGTATGTGGGGGTATGTGGGGGTATGGGTATGTGGTGGATATGTGGGGGTATGGGGATATGGGGAAAAATCCGCTAGAGACTTGTCAGGTATGTGGGTTGGGGTGTGTGGGGAGTATGTGGGGGGTATGGGGAAAAATCCGCTGGAGACTTGTCAGGTATGTGGGTTGGGGTGTGTGGTGGGTATGTGGGGGTATGGGGGCGCGGGGATATGGAGGTATGGGTATGTAGGGGTATAGGGGCGCGGGGATGACTTGAGACTTATCAGGTATGTGGGTATGGGTATGTAGGGTATGGGGGCGCGGGGATGTGGGGAAAAATCGGATGGAGACTTGTCAGGTATGTGGGTATGGGTATGTGGGGTATGTGTATGTGGTATGTGGTGGTATGGGTATGTGGGTATGTGGAGGTATGGGTATGTGGGGTATGGGTATGTGGGGGTGTGGGGAAAAATCCGCTGGAGACTTGTCAGGTATGTGGGGTAGGGGTATGTGGTGGGAATTTTGGGGTGTGGGGTATGGGTATGTGGGAGTGTGGGCATAGGTATGTTGGGGTATGGGGGCGCGGGGGATGTTGGAAAAAATCCGATGAAGACTTGTCAGGTGTGTGGGTATGTTGTGGGTAGTCGTATGTGGTGTGTATGTCGGTATACTATGGGTATGGTTATGTGGGGGTATGGGTATGTTGGGGTATGAGAGCGATGGGATGTGGGGGAAACCGCTGGGAACTTGTCATGTGTGTGGGTAAGGATATGTGGGCGTAAGTGGGTATGTTATGAGTAAGTAGGTATGTTGTGGGCGGAAAATTCGCTGGACACTTATCAGGTATGTGGGTATGTTAAGGGTATGGGTATGCGAGTATGCTGTGGTAATATTATCGGTATGCAGGTATGTTGTGGGTATCTTATGGATATGTGGGTATGGGTATGCGGGTATGTTGTCGGCATGAGGGCGTGAGGGATGTGGGGATGGGGAAAATTGAAGTCTTGTCAGGTAAATGGGAATGTTGAGGGTAGGGATATGCGGGTATGTTGTGGGTATGGGCATACGGGTATGGGTATGTGGGGATATGGGTTCGCGGGGGATGTAGGAAAAAAAACCGCTGGAGTCTTATCAGGTATGTGGGTATGTTATGAGTAAGTAGCTATGTTGTGGGTATGTCATGGATGTGTGGGTATGCGGGTATGTGGTATGTTGTGGGTATGTATATGTTGGTGTATATGGGCGCGGGGGATTTGGGGAAAATCCGCTTGAAACTTGTCAGGTATGTGGATATGTGGGTATAGGTATGCGGGTATGTTGTGTGTGTGAGTATGTGGGGTGTGGGTATGGGTATGTGGGGATATGGGGCGCGGGGATGTGGAAAATCCGCTAGAGACTTGTCCGGGTATGCGGGTATGTTGAGGATATGGGTATACAGATATGTTGTGGGAAATGGGCATGCGAGTATATTGTGGGTATGGGAATGTGGGTATGTTGTGGGTACCAGTATGTGGGGGGTGTGGGGGCGCGGGGAATCTGGGGAAAATTCCGCTGGAGACTTGTCAGGTATGTGGGTATGGATATGAGGTGGGGATGGGTATGTAGGTATGTTGTGGGTATGTTATGGATATGGGTATGGATGAGTGGGGATATGGGGGCGCGGAGGATATGGGGGGAAAATCCGCTGCAGATTTGTCAGGTATGTGGGTATGTTGGGGTATGGGTATGTGGTGGGTATGGGGTGAGTATGAGGGCGCGGGGAATGTAGGTGGGTATAGGGAAAGGGCTATGTGATGGGTATGGGTATGTTGGAATTGATAACTGGGTATGTGGATATAATGGCATGAGGAACTAGGTATGTTGGTTAAGGGTGTAGGGTGTTATCATTGTGATGATAATGATATTAATTACGATTGTTATAATATTCATGATAATAATGAATAATAATAATAATAATGATAATAATGATAATAATAATAATACTAATAATAATAATGGTATTAATTACGATTATTATAATATTC
>NC_061828.1:3336749-3344249 GCF_019202785.1 Penaeus chinensis | reverse complement strand
AAGAGGGAGAGGGAGAGGGAGGGAGTGGGAGAGGGAGAGGGAGGGAGAGGGAGAGGGAGGGGGGAATGAGGGAAGGAGAGAGAGAGGGGGGAGGGAAGGTGGGAAGGAGGGAGAGGGAGGGAGGGAAGGGGGGAATGAGGGAAGGAGAGAGAGAGGGGGGAGAGAGGGTGTGAGAGGGAAGGAGGGAAGGAGAGAGAGAGGGGGGAGGGAAGGTGGGAAGAAGGGAGAGGGAGCGAGGGAAGGGGGGGATGAGGAAAGGAGAGAGAGGGAGGGAAGGGGGAAAGGAAGAAGAAGGAGGAAGGGAGGGTGAGGGAAAGAGAGAGAGAGAGAGTCAGAGGAATATGAGGAGAAAGAGAAAGAGAGAGTCAGAGGGATATAAGGAAGAAGGGAATAAGGGAAGGAGAAGTATAGTGGGAGGAAGATAAATAGAGAGATATAGAAAGCAACACAGAGAAACACAAATATACAGACTAGAGAGAGAGGAGGGGACAGAGATAGATTGATAGATAGAAATAGACAAACAGCGGGAGGAAAGGTTTATGTAGGTTAGAGGAATAGTGTGTGTGTGTGGGGGGGGGGGGCTGTGTTCTGAGTATGTGTGAGCGGAGTTGTGTGTGTCTTAAGTATCTGTCTTCGTTTATCTTTATAAGTACGTGTAGCTTTGTAAGTGGGTCTACATACGTGTTTCAGCAAGTTTCTTCTTTTTTTCTTTATTTTTTTATACCTATGTTTGCATACATACATAGGCTTATATTACATAAGTTTCAAATTATATCTACATTCACACGTATGTCAAAAACTATCCACACTTTACCATATATACCCAACATATCCACACCATTACCCTTATACTTACACACCATCCCGCAACATACCCACACAACCCCCTCCCGCTAAAGATACCCACATACCCACACGACCCGCTCACAGTAAAGATACCCACACCATCCCCCGCATGCCCACGCCATCCCCTCATACCCCCCTTACCCACGTAAATCCCATAACATCCGCCCCCTAATACCCCACAGACCCACACTATTCCCCTCATACCCAACAGACCCACACAAATCCCCTCGCACTTAAGATACCCACACCATCCCCCCTCCACATACCCCATCCCCTTCACATTTCCCACCTATCCCCTCCTCATACTCAACAATGCCTCTAACCCCCACCTCTTCCCCCATCCCCCCCACCAGGTATCCACGTGGGCCCAGTCGTGGCGGGCGTCGTGGGCATGAAACTACCGAGATACTGCCTCTTCGGAGACACCGTTAACACTGCCTCGAGAATGCAGACGAACAGCCAGGTGCGTTTCGTGGTTTTGGGTGCTGGCGGCGGTAGTGGTGTGGCAGTGTTGTTAATGTGTGTTTTTGTGTGTGTGTGTGGTAGGGTATTATCATTGCTACTGTTGTTGTTGTTGTTATTGGCTTAATTTGTTTAATTTAAGATTTTTATTTTCCCTTTTTTTCTCCTAGTTATATATATATATATATATATATATATATATATATATATATATATATATATATATGTGTATGTGTGTGTGTGTGTGTGTGTGTGTGTGTGTGTGTGTGTGTGTGTGTGTGTGTATATATATATATATATATATATATATATATATATATATATGTATATGTATATATATACATATGTATGTATATATATATATATATATATATATATATATATATATATATATATATACTCGTTTCAAGATATGTAGATTTTTTTGTATTTTGATGTATGTTTTTATGTTTTTTTTTTTTTTTTTTTTTTTTTTTTGTATTTCATAATTTACTCGTTTTATATTATCTCAATTTGCATTTCATTTATATGACTGACTCGCATTGATAAGCAATTTTCTTATGTTTCATTTTATGAATTAATTTGAATGTATTTTCATTTATCTTTTATATTCTACGTGATTTAAATTTTATAATTCATATCCCATTCGATTCATTTGGTTTTGATAACGATGATAATGTTCATGATAACAACAGTAATGTTAGCGATAGCCATAATATTGATGATAACGATAGTGGTAATGAAAATCAGTGATGAGTCATAATAATGATAATGAAAGTAATAATAATGACAATAATGAAATAAGAAACAAAAATAAGAATCACTTTTTAACGCAATAACACTGGTGCTACTCATAACAGCTACAACGATAACAACAACAACGATAACAACAGCAGTAACAACAACAATAACAACAACAATAACACCAACAATAACAACAACAAAATAACAACAGCAATAACAACAGCAAGTACAACATTAACAACAACAACAACAATAACAACAACAATAATAATAACAACAATAACAACAACAACAATAAAAACAACAACAATAACAACAACAACAATAATGATAATAACAACAACAACAACAACAACCATAACAACAACAACAACAACAACGCCAAAATTAAGCCAGCGCCTCCTTGTTCTAGGTCGGCAAGATCCACATAAGCGAGATCTGCGCCAAGCACCTCGAGAAATTCAACTTCCTTACAACATTCCGAGGAAAGTTACAGATTAAGGTTAGTTAAGAGAAACACAGGTTGGTCTGAATTGATTCGTAGTCCAAGTGCAGAGACGGCTGTTGCAAATCTTACGCGTGCTTAGTTGCAAAGTGGAGTTGTTGCAAGAATTGGCTTTGCTGTCTGGTTTCATGGCTGTAGTTTACTTTGCTGAGGGGTTGTTCTTGTGTGTGTGTGTGTGTGTGTGAGTGTGTGTGTGAGTGTGTGTGTGTGTGTGTGTGTGTGTGTGTGTGTGTGTGTGTGTGTGTGTTATGTATTTTTCGTGTGTGTGTGTATGTGTATGTGTTTTTCTATGTGTATCTTTTTTGTGTGTGGGGTTGGGGGGATGTTTGTGTAAGTATATACGTGTTAATAGTTATGCATGTATATGTGTGTATCTGCATGTTCGTAGATACGTATACATTCTGCATAATTCATTAAAGAATATGAATATTAGACTTATCTAAATTATGCATCCCAAATACCAGGCTGTTGAAATCAGTAACAAATATTAATATACAGTAAAGTAGATAGAATAACCAACAGAAAAAAAGTCACAAATGAGTTTCGTTTAGTTTAGTCCTTTATTTACCACCCTGGCTAACTGCACAGGCGTGGGCAAGCTGTGGTACATTTATTGCATGGTCATAACATTACATAGTGTTACATTTGAATTTTAGCCTATAACATTGCTATGAGTACTTTATCAGTTTAGGGAAAAGAACAATTGCACAGTCTATTCACAAATGAGTAAGTGAAATATGGCGGGGTGACCCGTAGAATTTGGACTTGGACGTTTTTCTCCTTTTCTTTTCTTTTCTTTCTTTTTTCTTCTTCTTCCTTTTTTCTTTTTTTTTCTTTTTTTTAACTGATACCGTCTCTGAAAATGATATTCCGAAACAGCCATAACCTTTCTCTCAAACAAAACTGTTTTGTCGTATTGTCGCTGAGTGTAAAAGGTGACCAGAGACAGATGAAATTCCGTGGTCGCAGTTCCATGTAACGGAGAGGAGGACCGGTATTTTTTTCTTCCGTTTAGTTCCAACCCGGAAATAACGCATGGAATTAATGGCATCCAATAGATATCCGTGTGAGAATATGTAAGAGAAATCACGGAATTAACCCTCTGTCGTTTGTTTGCCTGCAAGGAACATATACCATTATATGTATATTATAAAAAAAAATCAAAGAAATTAACTGTCTTAACTGCAGCGAACATCTCCCATTTAAGCAAAATTATCAGTTGCACCAACATTTGCCTTTAAAACCACTGCCTGGAACAGCTGCGAGCAGTTCTAACGTGTGTTCCGCCTTGTTCAATGGTGTCCCGGTAGCTAGCGGAGGGAAAAAATCGTTTTAGTTCATCCAAAAAGGATGCTTCTCTCCTCCTAACCGAGATTATCTACACTATCAACCCCCTGGCGTCGGGAATCCCCACTACAAGTTTCGTTTAGTTGCTGCATTTACACATAGATGGCTCCATAGGTGGCTTAGTCACACAAGAGTCAATCAGTAGGCCTATCTGTCTAGTCTATTTATCCTTTCCTTGATTTTCGGAAATATTCATCTGATTTCGTGTTACCATTAGTTTATAACATAATAAAAATGTATAGTGCCTATAACAGTGATATTAACAGCATTGATATCATTAGACAAAAAATCCGAAAATTCAAGGAAAAGGAATATTATGTGAGCACTTGTAGAGGCATTGAAATAAACACAGTTCACACACATACACAAATAATGATAACAATAATGATAATAATGATAATAATAATAATAATACAAATATAACAATAATGATAATATAATATAATAATATTAATAATAATGATAATGAGGATGATGATAATAATAATAATAATGATAATAATAATAATAACAATAATAATAATAATAATAAGAATGATAATGATAATAATGATTTATGATAATAATAATAATAATAATAATAATAATAATAATAATAATAATAATAATAATAGTAATAATAATAATAGTAAAAATAATAATAGTAATAATAATAATAATGATAATAATAATCGTAATCCTACTACTAATGATGATCATTAACAATAATAACAATAATGATAATAATAATAGTAATAATAATAATAAAAGTATCCATGCGAATGGAGAAAGGAGTAAGGTAAACGTGGAGAAGAAGCAAAGATAGGAAATAGGGATCGTGGGATAGTTAGTTTAATGAGGAATATGAGGAGAAAGAGAAAGAGAGAGACAGAGGGATATAAGGAATATAAGGAATAAGGAATATAAGGAATCGAGCATAGCATCAGAGAAATAATAATAATAGTAATAGTAATAATATTACTAATGATGATGATGATTAATAATAATAATAATAATAATAATAATAATAATAATAATAATAATAATGATAATAATAATGATGATGATAATGATAATAAATTACAGTGCCCTTTACAAGTTCGCGGCTGCACGGTTTAACACATTACCATAACCTGTGCATTTTTCTTGCATTATGCAAAGCACCATAGATATTTCAGCCTTGCTACCCGTGTTACCATCCCCCAAGAAAGAAAAAAAAAGTTGTCATTTTCCTTTTGTTTCTTCACCCTTCTTCGTCCCTCTTTCATATCCATTCTCTTTCCCATTTCTCTTTTGTTTCCTCTTTCCCATCCATTTCCTCGTCATTACTTTCCCTCTTTATCCCGAGTATCTTTTTCCCTTCCACCCCCCATCCCCCTCCCCACTTTCCTTATTTTACTTAAGGAAAGTGGTAATTTCTCTTCCATTATCCCCTCACTCACTTCCCTTACCTCATGGTCCTTTCCCTTCCGTTTCCCTATTCTCACTTCCCTTACCTCATGGTCCTTTCCCTTCCATTCCCCTATTCTCACTTCCCTTACCTCATGGTCCTTTCCCTTCCATTCCCCTATTCTCACTTCCCTTACCTCATGGTCCTTTCCCTTCCGTTTCCCTATTCTCACTTCCCTTACCTCATGGTCCTTTCCCTTCCGTTTCCCTATTCTCACTTCCCTTACCTCATGGTCCTTTCCCTTCCGTTTCCCTATTCTCACTTCCCTTACCTCATGGTCCTTTCCCTTCCGTTTCCCTATTTTCACTTCCCTTACCTCATGGTCCTTTCCCTTCCATTTCCCTATTTTCACTTCCCTTACCTCATGGTCCTTTCCCTTTCATTTCCCTATTCTCACTTCCCTTACCTCATGGTCCTTTCCCTTCCATTTCCCTATTTTCACTTCCCTTACCTCATGGTCCTTTCCCTTCCATTCCCCTATTCTCACTTCCCTTACCTCATGGTCCTTTCCCTTCCGTTTCCCTATTCTCACTTCCCTTACCTCATGGTCCTTTCCCTTCCGTTTCCCTATTCTCACTTCCCTTACCTCATGGTCCTTTCCCTTCCATTTCCCTATTTTCACTTCCCTTACCTCATGGTCCTTTCCCTTTCATTTCCCTATTCTCACTTCCCTTACCTCATGGTCCTTTCCCTTCCATTTCCCTATTTTCACTTCCCTTACCTCATGGTCCTTTCCCTTCCATTCCCCTATTCTCACTTCCCTTACCTCATGGTCCTTTCCCTTCCGTTTCCCTATTCTCACTTCCCTTACCTCATGGTCCTTTCCCTTCCGTTTCCCTATTCTCACTTCCCTTACCTCATGGTCCTTTCCCTTCCATTTCCCTATTTTCACTTCCCTTACCTCATGGTCCTTTCCCTTTCATTTCCCTATTCTCACTTCCCTTACCTCATGGTCCTTTCCCTTCCGTTTCCCTATTTTCACTTCCCTTACCTCATGGCCGTTTCCCTCCCGTTCCTCAGGGCAAGGGCGAGATGAACACTTACTGGCTGGAGGGGAGGAAGGAGAGTGCCAAGTCGTCGTGGAAGTGATGGAGGAAGAGCCTTTCCAGGTGCCTCATCCCCGAGGGCGTCCAGGAGAGGTATTCCCCTTCAGCGGGCGTCGACGGAGAGGCAGCGGCGGGGGCGAGATTTTGTCGCCCGTAGAGATTTCGGGTCGCTTGTGGAAAGAACGATTTTTTTTTTTTTTTTAATTCGTATCTATCTTTCTTTCTTTTTGTTGTTGTTGTTGTTTTTATGAATTCAAAATGGTGTGTTTGTGTATGTTTTTTTTCAGTACCTTTTTTATTTATATATCTTTTTTTGTTACGAAAGCTAAATTGATTGTGTCTTCTTCATGTTAAACCTGTTGGGATACCAGGCTGTGGAAAAGAGATGTCCCACAAGTTCCGTTGTAAAGGAGAGAATGTGTTTACCCTTTTCTCTCTTCCTCGGTGAAGAAATGACATTCCAGTACCTGCGGAAAACAATTAAGAGGTACGACATGAGTAATAGAATACGTAAGGCAAAAGTAAGCTTAATAGACGTCCTGTCCTTAGTGCAAATCCGTGTCTTGATCGAGGACCTTTGTTTAAAAAAGAAAACTAAAAGGATATACTGCATTTCAATCAACAAGGTCTTCACACAAGCTTAGCGAAGGACCCGGTAGAAACGGCAGCTGCGTTACAGAGACCCGTGGCCGCTGATGTAAAGCTCTGCCACAAAGCTTTAGAAGTGCGTTAGGGTTCAGGAAAGGACTGTTCTGTGTCTTTGTGGAGAACCAAATGTATCGTTAGACTCGTGCAGTATTTATGGCATTGTGTGAGCTTCTGTGTTGTCGAGGCGAGAAACTGCTAGACTGTTGTTTGATAGCTTAAAACATATCTGCCTTAAATGTCTTTATGTGGGCACCATGATACACTGCATTTTAGAAAGTCCATGCTATTATTATTATTTTTATTTCTATAGATTCGATCAATTAATAGAGAACAGGATATTATAATACATTACAAATTTATTGGAAAACCATTACAAAAAGAAGGTGCTCATTTATTTAACAAGAGATTTCCATAGACTTATCACAGTAATGAAATGAGGATAATATCTAGATTTATATACACACATATATTTT
>NC_061828.1:3326749-3329249 GCF_019202785.1 Penaeus chinensis | reverse complement strand
CGTTTGAGACAGAGACAATCAAAGACAGATAGAAAAGGAGAGAAACAGATAGTGAGGGAAGTGTTAGAGAAAGAGAGACAGAGAGACAAACATAGACGGAGGCAGAGAAAGAGACAGACAGACAGACAGACAGAGATACCCACACACCTCGTCACAGTCCCTGATAAGCGTGATTAGACGACCCTATATCATTTCACTCAACAGGAGGCTCAGATCTGATACAAAGCCTTGAATCCTGAAATGATGGACGGGGGGGAGGGGGAGGTGGGGGGAGGAGGAGGAAAGGAGTGAGAGGGGGGACAAGAGGGGCAGGGGAAGGGGGAGAGGGGCGAGGGGGGAGAACGGAATTATAGATGGGAGGGGGAAAGGGAGGGTGAAAGAGTGCAGAAGGGGAAGGGGAGGGGAAGAGGAAGAGGGAGGGGGAGGAGGGAGAACGGAGCGATGGGGGAGAGGAAAGAGGGAGAGAGGAGAGACGGGGGAGAAAACGAAGAGGAGGAGGAGAGGAGGAGGAAGTCAGCAGAAGAACAAAGTGGAAAGAGGAGAGAAGAGAGATGAAAAGAAGGAAAGAAGCGAAGAGTGAAGAGGGAGAGGGAGAAGGAGAGAGGAGAGAGGAGGAAGAGAGTGAGAGGGAGAAGGAGAGAAAAGGAGAGATAAAGAACGAAAATCAGGGTTGAATGAAGGGCTTGCTTGTTTCATTGTCTGTTTGTTTGTTTGTTTGTTCATTAGTGTAGCGGTTTGCTTATCGATTTATCCATATATTTATTAATGTATACACTTATTCATCTTTCTGCCTCCCTCTCTCTCAGAGAGAGAGAGAGAGAGAGAGAGAGAGAGAGAGAGAGAGAGAGAGAGAGAGAGAGAATGAGAGAGAAAGAGAGAGGGGGGGAAGAAAAAGAATGAAAGAAAGAGAATCAATTAAACGGAAAAATGATAATAAAGATAAGAGAAAGAGAGAAAGACAAGAAAAGGAAAGGGAAAAAAAGACATTTTAGTTAGCTTACACGCATAGACTTACGTAACCATGTGTCTGTATTGAACACATAACAACGGCGATGTTTTAGGCATACATTCTTACGGTTATTACAGAGGATATGTTTATTTTCATCAAGTTTAACCGTCATATACAAGTTTATACAAGTATTCTGTGATATACGACAAAATATTGCTTCAGAAGACGCAGAACAAAACAAAAAAAATAATAACAATAATAAATAAATAAAGAAAGAAAGAACAAAGCACACAATAATAATCAACAGATAAAACGGAAATATATAAACACACACAACACAATAATATAAGAAACATAATACACAAAAAAAAAAACAATAAACATAACACAACACAATAATAATAACATCACAACATACAATAAAGTCAACACACAAATAACAAATACCAGCAACAACTCCCCCCCCCCCCCACACACACACACGACCTACAATCAGACATCACAATACGACAGGAATAAATTGCTCATTCATATATCACGTCGAGGAACCGAGCAAACTACGCAGGCGAGAGGGTATCCTCGTGTCAAAGCGGTCGCCAGTACAACATGATAATAATAGTAATAATAATGGTGATGATGATGATAATAAGAATAATGATAATGATAATAATAATAGCAATAGTAATGATGATGATAATAATAATGGTAATAATAATGATGATAATGATGATGATAATGATAATGATAATGATAGTAATAATAATGATAATAATTATTATAATAATAATAATAACAATAATATTATAAATAAGAGCAATAATAATAATGATAATAATTATAATGATAATAATGATAAAAACAACAACAATAACAATAATAATAATAAGATGAAGAACATAAACGGACATCCTTTGCACGTTTGGATTGGACAAAAGTGGCGTCTATCTTCCCTAAAGACCGGTGTTATTGCGCCTCTATAGAAGCGAGACGGTCTATTGTATCGTGAGGGTTGGGAAAAGGCGTTTTTAATGAGGGAGTATTATCAATATCTTCGTATCGTTGATGTTGTTTTTTTTTTTTATCTCTGGTTCGTTTTCTTTCTCTCTCGTTCTCTCTCTCTCATTTTCTTTTTCATTCTCTTTTTCTTTCTCTCTTTTCTCTCTCTCATCTTGTCTTTCTCTTTCTCTTTCTCTCATTTCTCTCTCAATTCATTCTTTCTTTCTTTCATTTCCTTTTTTTCATTTCCTCTCTCTCATATTCTCTCTTTCATTTTCTCAATATCACTCTTTCTCTCTCTCGTTTTCTCTCTCTCATTTTCTCTCCCTCATTTTCTCTTTCATGTTCTCTCTCTCATTTTCTCTTTCTCATTTTCTATTTCTCATTGTCTCTCCCTCATTTCTCTATCTCATTTTTTCTCTCTCATTCTCTCTCTCTCTCTCTCTCTCTCTCTCTCTCTCTCTCTCCCTTTTAATTCATCCCGGACTCTCTTTTTTCTGCCTATTAACCCTTTTGTTTCTCTTTTTTCTGCCTATTAACCCTTTTGTTTCCCTT
>NC_061828.1:3319249-3321749 GCF_019202785.1 Penaeus chinensis | reverse complement strand
CTCTCTCTCTCTCTTTTATCTATCTATTTCTTGTTCTCTCTCTCTCTCTCTCTCTCTCTCTCTCTCTCCTCTCATCTCTTCTCTCTCTCTCTCTCTCTCTCTCTCTCTCTCTATCTCTCTTCTCTCTCTCTCTCTCTCTCTATCTTCTCTCTCTCTCTCGTTATCTATCTATTTCTTGTTCTCTCTCTCTCTCTCACTCTCTCTCTCTCTCTCTCTCTCTCTCTCTCTATCTCTCTCTCTCTCTCTCTCTCTCTCTCTCTCTCTCTCTCTCTCTCTCTCTCTCTTTATCTATCTATTTCTTGTTCTCTCTCTCTCTCTCTCTCTCTCTCTCTCTCTCTCTCTATCTCTCTCTCTCTCTCTCTCCTTCTCTCTCTCTCTCTCTCTCTCTCTCTCTCTCTCTCTCTCTCTCTCTCTCTCTCTCTCTCTCTCTCTCTCTCTCTCTCTCTCTCTATCTCTCTCTCTCTCTCTCTCCTTCTCTCTCTCTCCTTCTCTCCTACTCTGCCCATCCTATCGCCCCCTCTCACATTTTCTTTCCCTCTTCTGTCAGAACTTTGCTTACGTTCTCCCTCTCCAGACCTTGAGGCGAAGCGGACGATGGTGTTGTAATAACCCATCCACCATATCATGTATCATTATCGTATATCATATATCTTATTATTTCATGTTTATGTAGTTTCGTGTACATAGAGGGCATGTACACATAACGATAAACACATGGATATACATAACCCTTCCTATCCTCCCTGCACACACACACGCACACACAGAATCCCCCCCCCCCCCCCATCTCACACACGCAACTCTTACCCCTCCCCTTCCCACATACCCCCCCCTACTCCTCCCATACACATAACCCTCCCCCTTGCCCCATCAGCACACACAACAAATATATCGTCTCCCATCCCTTCCTCCCTTCCCCCTCCCCCTCCCTTCCCTCCCTTCTCTTCCACCTCCCATCACACCTCCTTCCATCACTTCCCTCCCCCTCCTTCCTCCTCCTTTCCCTCCCTTCCTCCCCCCCCCCCTCCCTTCCATTTCTTCCCCTTCCTTCCACATCCCTTCCCTCTCCCTTCTTTCCCTTCCTCTCCCTTCCCTTCCCTCCCCCTCCCCTCCTACCCCCTCTCCCTCCTTCCACCTCTTTTCCCTCCCTCCCCCTCTTTCCTCCCCTCTTCCCCCTTAACTTCCCTCCTGAATTTCCCCTCCTTCCCCCTCCCTGCCCCCCCCCCTCCCCCTTCCCTCCCCTCCCTCCCCCTCCCCATTCCCCCCCCTCCCTCCCTTCGCTCCCTTTCCCTCTCTCCCCCCCTTTTCCCTCCCTCTTTCCCTTCCCTTCCCCCCCTTCCCTTCCCCCCCCCCCACCTCCTGCCTCCCCCTCCCCTTTCCCTTCCCTCCCCCTCCCTCCCTCCTACCCCCCTCCCCTCCCTCCCCCCACAAACAACACCCTGCCTTTATCCTCAACCATTTGCCTAACCAAGGATGGGTCCCCCCCGGAAAAAGGGTTTTTTTGGGAAAAGGGGGGGGGATAACGGTTTTCCTTTGTTATTGATTGGCGTTATGAGCCTTTTTTTTGGGGGGGGGGGGGGTAAAAAAGAAGCCCGGGAAGAAGTAATCAATGATATTAAATTGTGGGGTGTGGGGTGAGGGTGTGTGTGAGTGTTTTTGGGGTTTGTGTGTGTGTGTTGGTGTGTGTTTTGTTTTTTTTTGACTTTCTCCCTTTCTTTAATATTCTTTTTTCCTTTTTTTTTTCCCTTCTTTTTTATTTTTTTTTTCCTTTCCCCTTCTTTTTAAAAAATTTTTTTCCTTTCCTGTTTTTTCCTTTCCCACCTTCTTTCCCTTTAAAAAAAATCCACCCTTTTTTTCTCTTCCCTCTCCTCTCTCTCCTCTCTCATCTCCCCTCCTCTTCTTTTTTTCTCTTCTCCTTCTTCCCTCCTTCTCTCTCTTTCGTTTTTTTTCCCCTTTTTTTCTTTCCTTTTTCCCTTTTCAGGGTTTTTTTTTTGGCCCCAAAACCCAAGCGCTTTTTCGCTCAAATAGCGCTAACATTTATGCGTTCACAAAGTTACGTCACTTAATAACGATGACAACCATGGAATTCTTAATCTTCTTCCTCCTCTTCTTCTTCTTCTTCTGTGTGCCATTAATTCCTTATTCACTGGAAGCCACAATACCCGGAAAAGATAATAGGAGTAGGAAAGATAATAAGAGCGTCTTCAATGTTCTATAACTACAAGAATAAAAAAAAAAGAAAGCAGTGTTACAAATGTCAGCGTCTCCGTAACTGTCACGCTATGGAATACGACGTCATGGCTTAGCGGAATATTGCGACAGTGTTTTGTTTCTTTTATCGTCTTTTCTTTTCTCCTTCTCTCTTCCTGTCATCTATATTTTTCTCACACAAATGCTCGTTTTTTGAGTGTCTGTCTGTTTGTCTCTCTATCTTTCTTCCTCTATCTCTTCCTCTCTCTCTCTCTCTCTCTCTCTCTCTCTCTCTCTCTCTCTCTCTCTC
>NC_061828.1:3304249-3314249 GCF_019202785.1 Penaeus chinensis | reverse complement strand
GAGAGGAGGAGAGGATCCTACAAGAGCGCCCTGTTCTCAAGAATGCCCCTCTTCCACCAAGAACCTGACGCTGACGAAGGAAGTCGTGCTGGAGCTCCTGCAGGAGGTGGCCCACTACCTGCGCGCCTCAAACCTCGTCCTTGTGACCCGTCGAGACTATTACGGTAAAACTAATAAACAAAAAATATATGTGATAAAATAATGGTAATATGAAACAATAAAACGTAATGACGAGTTTATCCGACTATAACACTTGATTCTGTGTTTTCCGTGTTTCTGTTACATCAGTTTTTTTGTGTTTTTTTTAATGTGATGAAGCATAGTACGTGATTGTGTAATATAATTAGATGCTTGAAAAGTAAAAGAAATTATGTATGTTTGGAAACTGAAAGCACGCCAATATATAAAGGTAAAACAAAATAGAAAATGGATTAACTGATAGAAAGTCCATTCATCAGTAAAATTCAGATCATCAAAATCATATCAAAATCACTTGCATTGTGTATAATCAGCTCCTTTAACTTTGATCACCACAGAAGCATAAATACCAAATGATAATTGCGTCAAAATTAAGGATGTTTTTGTAACAAATATATATATTTTTTTTTCAAATGATTGATTTAAGGTAAACCAACATATAATTTGCTGCGTGTGTATGCTGTTATGTGCGTGGAGGTGTATGTTTCTTGTGTATGTATGTTCTGAATGTATGTGTGTGTTTGTAAGTGTGCGTACGTGTGTGGGTGTATAAGTAATTGTGCGTTTGTGAGTATCTGAGTTTGTATGCGAGTGTTTGTGAGTGTATGCGTGTGTGTATTTGTACGTGTGCGTGCGTGTGTGACTGTACATGCAATTGTGAGTATCTGAGTTTGTATGTGTGCGTTTGTGAGGGTATGGGCGCGTGTGTTGGTGTGTGTTTGTGTGTCTGTTTATTCATCCATCTCCTTCATATAGAACAATAACGGAATCTGTGCAAATTGTTCATCCTTCCCTCTACTGCATAAAATAAATCGTCACTAATATGTGAACATGGATGGATATATAAATGGATGAGTGATAGATGGACGGAGAGATAGATAGATAGACAAACAGACAGACGGAGAGATATAGATAGATAAACAAACGGATAGATAGATAGTCAGTAGGTAGATAGATAGGCAGACAGACTGATAGATAGATAGCCAGACTGACGGATATATAGATAGGCAGATAATTAGATAGACAGACGGACTGAAAAAGTGATAGACAGTTGGACATATCAATATATAGATACCTAGATATTTCAACAAAAAAACATACAGATTGATTTCAAGTAAGATGAGTAGATTAAACAGATTAGCAGAGAGACAAATAGACAGACAGCTAGTTTAACAAACGTCGAGACAGATAGATATCTATTAAGACAAACAGTTAGCTAATATCTATACAAAGATATAGACGATTACAATAATAATAATGATAATAATAGTAATGATGATGATAATAATAATGATGATAATAATGATAATACTACTACTACTAATAATAAGTATAATAATAATAACAATAACAATAATAATACATATATATATATATATATATATATATATATAAAACAAACACACACACAAAACACATAAAATATATATACATATATATACATATATATATATATATATATATATATATATATATATATATATATATATACATTTATACTGCATCACCCTACCCTCCTATACTCTTTTCAGAGGCCTGCATCAGCCTGGGCAAAAACCTCTATCGAAGAGGCTTACCCACGACCTGTACTAACAGCACGTCATTGCAAGGGTACCACCACGCTCTTGTATTTCTCGAGTTCTCACAGGTAACGTGGGGTCAGATTCGTTCTTGTTATATTGACCTTGTTTTAGTGTTATCGTCATTGTTATTGTTTATGGGATCGATAGTTATTTGCTATTATTATCGCTGTTGTTGTTATTCTTGTTGTTGTTATTGTTATCACTATTATTTGAATTATTACTTTTAGTATTACTATTGTTATTGTTTGTATTGTTGTTGTCAATATTGTTATCACTATTATTTGTATTATCACTTTTATTATTACTATCATCATTATTGATATCAGTGTTGTTGTTGTTGCTATTGGTATCACTATTATTTATATTATTGATTTTAATACTATTATCATTACTACTTCTACTACAAGTATCATTACCATTATTATCATTACTGCTATTATAATACCATCATCATTATCATTGTTATTATTTTCATTATCACCATCATCGTTATCATTATTACAAATTATTATCATTATCATTATTATTATCATTATTATCATCACCATCATCATTATTACTATAAGTAGCAGTAGTAGTATTGTTATCAGCATTACTATTACTATTACTATCATTATTATCATTATTATTATTATTATTGTTGTTATTATCATTACTATCATAAGTAGTAGTAGTAGTATCATTATCATTATTATAGTTTTATTATTATCAGAATGATTATCAAATTCATTATTATTTTTGTCATTATTGTCATAGTAATGATAGCAAAAATAATAAAAATCATCATTGTTATTGTTACTATGTTATTAAGATTATTATCATTATCATTATCGTTATTATTATCATGATTATCATTATTATTGTTACTGATATTATTATCATCATTATTACACTGATTATCATTTTCAATATTATCATATATACCCCTGTTAATATATTCTTGCTCTGTTCTTTCCCTCATTTCCTGGTGGGATATATCACCTCTTTCTACTATTCCCAAATATTTATAGCCTTCTATTTCAATTTCGTTAACAACAACTTGTTCTCCCAGATCTATTCCTTCACATTTGCATTCTTTTCCCCTTTTAAGGACTAAAACTCCACATTTATCAATGCCAAATGACATCCCTATATCCTCTGCGACTAACTCAATTTCGCTTCTTCCATACATTTTCAGGTCATCCATAAATAGTAAATGGTTTAATATAGGCTTTCCATTCTCAAAAGAATATCCCTGTTTTAAGTTTCCTAACACCAGAGATAAAGGAATGATTGTAATGACAAAAAGCAATGGTGATAGGGAGTCTCCATTAAATATACCCCTGCTAATGTTGGCAGCCCCAAGTGATGATCCTCCTGAAAACAGGTTTGTCTTCTGATCCTTCATGCTGTTCTTCAGAAGCTCTGAAGGTTCCTAGGAGCCCCAATAAGCTCTAAGGATTTCAGCATATCATAGGCCTTCCGAAAATCAATCCAGGCCATGCTGAAGTTACTCCTACGCCTTTTACAGTTGCGAATTACCGCCTTGTCAATAAGTTACTGGTCTTTTGTTCCACGGGTTCGCTTTCTACAGCCCTTTTGTTCCTCTGGCAGATCCTGATGATATAGGTGTGCATACAATTTATCAGAGATTATTGCGGTAAGGAGCTTCCATAGTGAGTTAAGACATGCAATTGGTCAGTAGTTTCCAACCGCATTGCCTTTGTTTGAATCGTTTTGAATCAATACAGTCCTGCTCTTAACCATCTCGGAGGTTACCTTTCCAGCCACCAAGCATTTATTAAGTTCCCAGGCTATCATTTCATGCAGGCTAGTGAGCCTTTTCAACCAAAAACTTAGAATTCCAGTTTGGCATTTTACATCTTCCTTAGTGATACTTATGTCACTTTATTTTTGCACCCGTTTTATGTGCTGTTCAACTTGCCTTAGCCATTCTGTACTTTAATTACGCTGAATTGGATTGCTCTATAAGTTGCTCCAAAACTCTCAAGATGCCTCTGCACCAGGCGCCACTTGTTCCCTTTTACTCTTCGTGTTCTTCGTAAAACACCTTTTTATTCTTTTTTAAATAATCTATTCTGTCGATACTGAGTGATTCTTGAGGAGAATCTTTTAATTTTTAGTTTCTTGGCAGAGATTCTCCGCTTCAGTTCTTCCATGACAGTCCTCAATCCTTCTTTCAGAGCAGTCTTTTCCTGTCGTTTACCATATATCCTGTTTCGTTTGAACCATGCTTCACTACTTCTTAGGTCTTTCCTGAGTTTGCCAATGTCCTTTTGCTTTTGTTTTCTTTCACTTTACACCAACTCTTTCACTGACAAGTATAGCTGCAGCTTTGATCACATCACATTTTTTTTTTATTATCATTATTTATCATTAATACTATTGTTATTAGCATCATCATCGTTATTATCATTATCATTATTTTCGTAATTATAGCTACCTTGATTATTTCTTTTTAAAGTGAAAGTCAGGATAGCCTGTTGTAACTTTATTAGCAGTAATGTTTCAACCTGGAAATATATATACAATAGAACATATTCCACATGGCCAATATCTCTCAATTCTTAACTATAACATTAATGAAGAAAATAATAAATATAACAAATTCCATGTTATCAATTTAACATACATTTAAGAAAATCAATAGTCACAAACATTTATATCTCTTGAGTAAAATAGCAAGCCATACACAATTTCAATATCAAATAATTATAGATATATAATAACATTTACTTACACAATACCTCCCATCACTGGTGTCCCCGCAAATATCTTAATTTGTGACAACTGAAACCAACGCATACATATCATTTCTCTCTACTACATATATGAATATATAGCAATATGCAAAAAACACGTTGAAATCCAGAATTAAATCTACCTTATCATATGCCTTACCATACTTATAACCATACAATCTTAACTAGGAAACCAATAATTACTACTTATCCAAACATATCATCCATGAAACATACCTGTATTTAAATCTAACCATTCAAAATATTGAGATAAAACCTTCTTGCTGTTGAACCTCGTGCAAGAATCAAATCACCAAAGAGGGCTGGCCAAGGAGCAGACTGCCACACACACAACGCGAGTGAGTGGGTGAGAAAAAAAACAACGCCATCTATTGGCACTAATAACGGAATCTGTGCAAATTGTTCATCCTTCCCTCTACTGCATAAAATAAATCGCCACTAATATGTGAACATGGATGGATATATAAATGGATGATTGATAGATGGATACTTTCCTTGTCTTTAACTATTACACACACCATTAGACAAAATAAACAAGTTTGAATATGCGTAGAAAACAATATTACATGTCAAACCAATAACTTCATAAGTATATTAGAAGTAAAACATTATTCAACACAATAATTATAAAAATGTGATTCTCATCTGTTGTCTCTAATGAAACAATTTTTTATGTCATCATCAGTGTTAATTTTGTTACTATTAGCATAGTACATGACCACTATTAACAAAATATATTATTCTCTTATTATTGTTATTTTATCACTATTATTATCAGTAGTAGTAGTGTTATTATTATAATTTTTACTGTTTTTATCATTTTGTTATTATCATTATCAATGATTATTTTTATTATTATTATAATTATTATTAACATTATCGTTATCATTATTATTACCATTATTATTTTTATCAATATTATCATTATTAATATTTATCAACATCATCATTATTATTATTATCATTATTATTATTACCTTCATCATTATTATTACTATTATTGTAAGTATTATCATTGCTGTTGTTGTTGTTTTGTTAGTAGTACTATTATCATTAATATTATTATTAATACTATTATCATTATCCTTATTGCTACTATTATTATTATCATTTTTATTATCATCATTAGTTTTATTGTTGTTCCTATTATTATTAGTAGTAGTATCATTAGTATTATATTCCTTTTTATTTCTATTCCTATCTCTATTATTGTTATTATTATTATTACTATTATTATTATTATTATTACTTTTATTATTATTATTACTATTATTATTATTATTATTACTTTTATTATTATTATTACTATTACTATTATTATTATTATTACTATTATTATTCTCAAAATTATTACTATTATTACTATTATCAATATTATTATTAATATGTTTTATTATCATCATCATTACCATTATCAGTATTATATTATTTACTATTACTATTATTATAATTTACTATTATTAATATTTTTTTTTTTTTGTTAGTATTGTTATTATCATTACTGTTGTAATTCTTATTAAAAATATTATTATTATCATTATGTTATATGAGAAATATCATTGTTATCATTGTTCGTCTTCTACGTTTGTTTGGTGTTTCTCCATGATGCTTGAGGGTGAAGAAAACACCGATGAAAACTAAAGTAGGTTCATTGGAGATCAGCTCTGACAAAATAAATACGGAACTCTTCCTGTTCCTCTGCCCCACACGCCAGGCTCCGTCTGCGACTGTCTACTGCCAGACGTGTGACTACAGAGACAAACTAAAATGTTGTACTCTATAACATACAGAGATTCTCACTCTTTCATATAGGTGATATGCTACATATAATATAAACTAAACATAATGTTCTATATTTCACATGGTAGAACATATCACACAAAAGACAGTGTATAATATATAATCACATAATTATCACTAACTACGTACGATAATAATGTCATCACAATACGTATGCACTGGCATCACAACGTGGCACTCACAACTCACTCCATTGTCATAACTCACTTCATTACACAACCCACAATCATTATTATTACTATTATCATTATTGTCATTAAAATTATCACCGGGGCGTCATTTCGGCTGGTGCACTACAAATATTTGAAAATTGAGATCATCTTTCAGCATTTTAAAGCAACGACCAGAAGTAAAAGGGTGTAATTTAGGCAAAAAAGAATAAAAATTGTGGGAGTGTGGGCCTCGGGGGGGGGGGGGGGAGCCAGATTTTGAGGGGAGCATAGTCATTGGGGGGTGGGGGGGGGGGGACTGTTACCCCGAATGACTTCCCTGATTATCATTATCATTAATATCATCGTTGTCATTAACATTACTATTACTGTCGCTAGTATTATTGCTATTATTATTAATGTGTTGTTCTTGTTATTATTGTCATCATCATTTTTATTACTGTTATCATTATTATCATTGTCATCATCCTTTTTTATCATTATAATCGTCATTATCGTTATCATTATTTTTATTTTCAGTTATCAATTAGGCTTATTAATATCATTATGATTATTGCTAATATTATAGACATTATGACTATCTTTGTTTTAGCCACTATATCTTATCGCCATCATTACTGCTCTCTCTCTCTCTCTTTCATTTCCTGTTTTGATATAGGACTAATAATTGTCATCGCTACCGCACTGGTAAAGAATTAACCATTTCCTTTTTAACTAAAAAAAAAAAAAAAAAAAAAAAAAAAAAATCTTTGCTCACCATAAACACAATTAATTGCTATCACGTTAACCTCTCATAACATTCTACAATGTCTACACTAATGTCACTATCACTACTAACATCATCATTTTCTTTAGTGTTACTATTGCTCTCATTTTCATTCCATTTTTAACATAAGTAACATTTATTATGGCTGTGGTAGTGTTGGCGATTTCATATAGTTGCTTTGTTATTAAATGTATCGTTGTTATTGTTGTCATTGTTATTGCTAAAGTTATTATTATTATCTTTGTTATTATTATTTTCATTATTTATATTGCCATTATTATTATTATTATTATTATTACCATTATTATTATTATTATTATTATTATTATTATTGTTATTATTGTTATTATTATTATCATCATCATCATCATCATCATTATCATCATCATTATCACCATCATCATTATTATCATTATTATTGTCATTATTATCATTATTATTTCTAGTATTATCATCATTATCACTATCATTATTAGTATCATTCTTATCATCATCATTATCATTATCATTCTAATTACCATTATTGTTATTGTTATTATCATCGTCATTGTCTCTGTTATTGTTACAATCATCAATGCCATTAC
Source organism: Penaeus chinensis (assembly GCF_019202785.1). NCBI lineage: Eukaryota > Metazoa > Arthropoda > Malacostraca > Decapoda > Penaeidae > Penaeus > Penaeus chinensis. The sequence goes on along the minus strand of NC_061828.1, from coordinate 3,306,386 downwards.
TCTCATTATGGTTATCATCAATATCATCATCGCCACTATTGTTATCAACTTTATCATCCTTATCATTATTACCATTATCACATATCATAGTTAAAATCGTCATCGCCATCCTCACCACAGTCAACAGCAACAGCAGTATCAATATATATCAACACTCACTATCACCTATCATCACGACAGAAAGAAGACCCTTCCCTTGGCTCGGTTCTTGAGGAAGTAATAGAAATAACTGAAGAAGGGCGCCTGAAGGTGTTGCATCTCGTCTTCATAACAGACAAGAGGGTACAAGCGCCGCCTGTGAATGCCACGCTTGGCTTCTGTTTAATTCAGCCCAGGGTTAGTTGTGTTAATATTACACGTTGGGTTGGGTTTGTGTCTGTGAGAGGGAGGGCGAGGGAGAGGGAAAGGGAGGGAAGGGGAGAAGGAGAGATAGGGAGAGGGGGAGAGGGAACGCGAGGGAGAGAAGAAGAGATAGAGAGGGGGGGAAAGGGAACGGGAGGGAGGAAGGGAGAGAAGGAGAGGGAGGAAGGGAGAAAGAGAGAAAGAAAGAAAGAAAGGTAGAGAGAGAAAGATAAATGAACATATACAGAGAGAAAGAAGAAGAAAGATAAGAGAGAGCACAAATAAAATTATAAGACAAGAGAAAGAAATACAAACTACGTGTCCGAACTACCGCCACCATCTATGCTCAACCCTTAAACCCTTTCTTTCACCCCCCCCCCCTCCCCCACCTTCCTCCCCGCCTTCAGGAGAACCACATAGAATTCCGAGAAGTGCTCACCTTCGGCGGCAATCCCCCAGGAGAACCTGCCGAGGACGTGGTGACGACGTGGCGGCCTGAAGAAGACGCAGAAGAGGGTAACAGGAGATCGAGTAGGAGGACCTTGCCTTACAGAGGGGATGCGGTCGTTCCTCTCGACTTCAGGGGAAATGTCGTTCGTTTCACAGCAATTGAGGTACGTGGGGCGCTTTTGTTATTGTTGTTGTCATTGTTATTATCATTATTATTATCATCATTATTATAATCATTATTATTACCATTATCATCATCATCATCATAATTCTTGTTATTATCCTTATTGTTATTATCTTGATATTCTCATTATCCTTATTATTATTATTATCATTATTATCATTATTATCATCATCATCATTACTATTGTTGTTGATATTAGTATCATTATTATTTACATGATCATCATCATCATCATAATTATTATTATTGTTTTTGTGTTGTTGTCGTAAATATTATCATTGTTGTTGTTGAGGTCATTATTCTTATTACTACTATCCTCATTATTATTATTGTTATCATTATTATCATTATTATTGTTATCATTATTATCATTATTATTGTTATCATTATTATCATTATTATTGTTATCATTATTATCATTATTATTGTTATCATTATTGTTGTAACAGTATCATGATTATTGCTATTATTGTTATTGTTATTATTATTATTATTATTATTATTATTATCATTATTATTATTATTATTATTACTATTAACATTGTTATTAATACTGTTATTACCATTGTCATTATTATCATTATCATCATGACTGATACTACTATTATCATTATTATTGTTATTACCATTGTCATTATCATCATTATCATTATCATGACTGATACTACTATTATCATTATTATTGTTATTACTATTATTATTACTATTATTATTATTTCCATCATTATAACCATCCGTTTTAATCTGTTTAGATTTGTTTTATTTCATTTTCTTCTCGTTTCTTTATTTTCCTTTCCTCTCCTTCCTCTTCTCCTTTCTCTCTTCTTCTTCTTCTTTTTCTCTTCTCTCTTTTTATTTCTTTAAGTGCCACGTTCAGTTTATTCTTACACTTCAAATAAATATGTAGATAGATAGATAGACTGATTGATAGATGTGTAAATATATAACTGAATTTATGCACGTACACACACACACACACACACACACACACACACACACACACACACACACACACACGTGCACACACACACACACGCACACACACACACACACACACACAAACACACACACACACACACACACACACACACACACACGTGCACACACACACACACACACACACACACACACACACACACACACACACACATGCACGCACAG
>NC_061828.1:3296749-3299249 GCF_019202785.1 Penaeus chinensis | reverse complement strand
TCACACTTACCCTATCTTATTTCCGTTTTTATTAAACTAAATGAGTTTTCATTAATCAAAATATTATTTGATTTAGAAACTATTGGAACAACGGGTTTGATTTAATTCCGTATCTATTTACCTTATGATTGATAACTGATGAGTTCAACTGAAATGAAATAAAGATACATACTGTATAAAAAGTATGAATGTGACAAAAGTTCAAATTTAATTTTACATATTGCCGGATAAAACAAATATCATCTAAAATATTCAAATAGATCATATTCATTAAGACGTTAAAATAAATTACCATTTTAAAGTAACTGCATAAAAAAAATAATAATAATAAAAATGTTATATATATAGATATATAGATAGATAGATAGTGATCGATGGATAGAATGATAGACAAATAGATAGATGGCTGGATAGATAGACAGATGTATAATTAGATACAGACATTTTTTTTTCTCTTCTTTTCTTTCTTTCTTTTCCCTTTTCCTACTTTTCCTACTTTTCCTACTTTTTCTCCTCTCTAGATTATCTTTTTATTCCCCGTATCGTTCTTTCAATTGCAAAAGAGGATTCAGAAGCTGACAGGGAAAAAGGCTGTTATTTTCGTCTCTGGTGGAGCCCAAAGTGTGTATGTATGTATGTATGTATTACTGTTTTTGTTGTTGTTGTTATTATTATTATCATTCTTCTTATTATTATTATCATTATTATTTTTATTATTGTTATTGTTATTATCATTATCATTACTATTATCATTTTTTGTTATTATTATTATTATCATTATTATTATTATTTTTATTTTTATCATTATTATTGTTATCATTATTGTTGTTGCTGCTGCTGTTGTTATTATTATTATTATTATTATTATTATTATTATTATTTTTATTATTAATTATTATTATTATTATCATTATTATTATCATTATTGTTATTAATATTATTATTATTATTATTATTATATTTATTATTATTATTATCATTATTATTATCATTATTATTGTTATTATTATTATTATTATTATTATCATTATTGTTATTAATATTATTATTATTATTATTATTATTATTATTATTATCATTATTATTATTATTATTATTATCATTATTATTATTATTATTATTATTATTATTTTGTTGTTATCACTTTCAACGTCATTATTATCGTTAGTAATAGTAGTAGTGGTAGTAGTCCTATTACTATAACCATCCCTATTATCATTGCTATCATTATTATTATTAGTAGTAGTAGTAGTAGTAGTATTAGTTGTACTAGAATTAGTTGTAATAGTACTGTTACTATGAATATAATCATTTTTAGTGTTATTATCATTTCATTACTAATATTACTGTTATTGTTATGGTAATCATTATTATTGTTATTGTCCTTATTATCATTATCATAATTATTATACTCATTTTCTTTATTATTGCTGCTGTCATCATTATTGTCAATCTCATTACCATTATTATTATCATTGTTGTAATTGTCTTTATCATTATTATAAAATCTATCATTATCATTGTATCCATAATTATTATTTTCTATCATTACCATTATCATTAATTATATTCATAATTATCATTGCCATTAGCTATTCAAATATTTTGTTTATCATTGCAGGTGATCTACACTTTTTTTTTTTAACAAACAGATAATCTATTGTGCTTGTACCTCGGTGCGACAGGGAAAGAGAGAGAGAGAGAGAGAGAGAGAGAGAGAGAGAGAGAGAGAGAAGAGAGAGAGAGAGAGAGAGAGAGAGAAAGAGAGCAACTAATGCCCCACACACACACACACACACACACACACACACACACACACACACACACACACACACACACACACACACAGCGCAAACTTAAGTAGAAATATGCACACACCACGTCATTACAAAAAAAATATATATAAAATGCCTTTGTATTTGTATTCAATGTCATTCAAATGTAAATGTATCAGCCGGAATACAGTAATGGATATAGGATTAATGTCATATATTCACAAATATTTATTTTGCTTCACCGTGATCAATCTGTTTTCTTTTTCTTTTTTTTCGTTTCATTCCGAATTTGTTTATGCCTGAAAGAGAGAGACAGGGAGATATTTTTTTTCTCTCTCTCTCTCCTTCTCCCTCACCCTCTCTCCCTCTCTCTCTCTCTCTCTCTCGCCCTCTCTCCCTCTCTCCCTCTCCCTCTCCTCTCCCTCTCCCTCTCCCTCTCCCTCCCCTTCCCCCTCCCCTTCCCCCTCCCCCTTCCCCTTCCCCTCTCTCTCCATTCATTTCTTTTTCTTTCTCTCTCTTGCAGCGTAAAATGGGTCCCGACACCCGACAACCAATTCGGTGTTCCCGAACTGAACGGGTCGTGGACGGGCATGGTTGGGTTGTTGCATCGCCAGGTACGGTTAATATTCGTGTTTATGGATCCATCACCATCAGTTTTTATTCCACTGGTTGATCGACGGATGTGTATTGTTCACTTGTTCATTGCATCTCTGTATGTTTAAGAA
>NC_061828.1:3286749-3291749 GCF_019202785.1 Penaeus chinensis | reverse complement strand
TATTCATATTTATGTTATTTACCTATTCCGTTTATTCATTTATTCCATTCGTTCATTGGTCATATTTTCGTTTGTCTTTTATTCATCTGTATTATTCAGTTATGATATTCATGATATTATTGTTATTCTCTAATTGCATTTATTTCCTTTATCTTGGATTTATTGATCAATTTCATTTATCGATTTTTTTTCATCTACCAGTTTCTTTTATTCTATTTTTTATCGATCATATCCCCATCTACCATTTACTACGTCTTTATTCCCCATTTTTATCGATCATATCCCCATCCACCATTTACTATATCTCTATTCCCCATTTTTATCGATCATATCCCCATCCACCATTTACTATATCTCTATTCCCCATTTTTATCCATCATATCCCCATCCACCATTTACTATATCTCTATTCCCCATTTTTATCCATCATATCCCCCATCTACCATTTACTATATCTCTATTCCCCATTTTTATCCATCATATCCCCATCCACCATTTACTATATCTCTATTCCCCATTTTTATCCATCATATCCCCCATCTACCATTTACTACGTCTCTATTCATCATATCCATTTACCCACCAGACTGCTCGGGACAAAGGGTTAAAACTCCTTTACGAAACCCTTCAGTCAGACGCGTCACTGATGGTACAAAACGTCTCTATTCACCATTTTTATCCATCATATCCCCCATCTACTATTTACAACGTCTCTATTCACCATTTTTATCCATCATATCCCCATTTACTATTTACTATATCTCTATTCCCCATTTTATCCATCATATCCCCCATCCACCATTTACTATATCTCTATTCCCCATTTTTATCCATCATATCCCCCATCTACCATTTACTATATCTCTATTCATCATATCCATTTACCCACCAGACTGCTCGGGACAAAGGGTTAAAACTCCTTTACGAAACCCTTCAGTCAGACGCGTCACTGATGGTACAAAACAACACTGAGGCTCTGGAACTCCTGCAGAACTCGAAGGTATGGTCTGTGAGTGGGTGGGTGGGTGGATGGGTGGGAGGGTGGGATGGTGAAAGGGTGGATGAGTGGGAGGGTGGGAGGGTGAAAGGGTGAAAGGGTGGATGAGTGAGTGGGACGGTGAAAGGGTTGATGAGTGAGTGGGAGGGTGAAAGGGTGAATGAGTGGGTGGGTGGGAGGGTGAATGAGTGGGTGGGTGGGAGGGTAAAATGGTGAAAGGGTGGATGAGTGAGTGGGACGGTGAAAGGGTTGATGAGTGGGTTCGTTAAAGGGTGAAAGGGTGGATGAGTGAGTGAGTGGATGAAAGGGTGGAAGTTAGTGAGTGGGTGGATAAAAAGGCGGAAGTTAGTGAGTGGGTGAAAGGATAGAAGTTGGTGAGTGAGTGGGTGAATGGGAGGGTGAAAGGGTGTGTGTGTGTGCGGGGGGGGGGGGGGTTAAGGTGAGTGGGTGGGTGAAAGGGTGGGGGGGTCAAGGTGAGTGGATGAGACGGTGAAAGGGTGAGGGGGGAGGGTTAAGGTGAGTGAGTGGATGGGTGGGTGAATAAAAGAGTAGATGAAAGGGTGAGAGCGTAGGTGGGTGGATGAGTGAGTGGATGGTTAAGGTGGGTGAGTGAATGAGTGAGTGATTTGAGTGTTTTTTCCCTTGTCTTTCTATTTTGGATTATATAATAGGACGTTGTAGGAAAGTGTGGGTTAGAGTAGGGAGGGTGAGCGCGTGTAGGAGCGCGAGTTGGGTATGGGTAAGGGAGGATATGGGTAATGGGTAGGGAGGTGCAGATGAGGTAAGGGTGAAAAGAAGGAAGAAGGGGGAGTTTGGATGTGATAGGAGGGAATATGTAAGTATTTTAACCCTTGTATGTGTGGTGTGTACGAGTGTGTGTGTTTGTGTGTGTGTGGTGTGTACGAGTATGTGTGTGTGTGTGTGTGTGTGTGTGGTGTGTACGAGTATGTGTGTGTGTGTGTGTGTGTGTGTGTGGTGTGTACGAGTGTGTGTGTGTGTGTGCGTGTGTGTGGTGTGTACGAGTGTGTGTGTGTGTGTGCGTGTGTGTGATGTGTACGAGTGTGTGTGTGTGTTTGTGTTAGTGTGTGTGTGTGTGTGTGTGTGGTGTGTACGTGTGTGTGTGTGCGTGTGTGTGGTGTGTACGAGTGTGTGTGTGTGTGTGTGTGTGGTGTGTACGAGTGTGTGTGTGTGTGTGTGTGTGTGTGTGTGTGTGTGTGTGTGTGTGTGTTCCTGATTGTGTGGTAATGTGGACATTCGTGTTTTCATGTGCGTTTGCTTCCGTGCATGAAGGAATAAGGTCAAATATTATTATATTTCAAATGTCTTTTAACTCCCCTTCAGGTATTAAACTATTGAACAAAATTAACGGCTTGAACAATGCTGTTTCGATATAATATACCTATTTTATAATAGTCCCTTTTATTGTATAATTTCTCTGAAATGATTTTCTTTTCTTAATAAGATAATTCTTAACCGTGTGATTACCTATTTCCGTAACCGATTTCCTATTTTTTCTCAAATTTTCCTTTTTGGGGGGCAATTTTGTTTTTTTCCCCATATTTTTTTAAAAATCTCTTTTGCTTTTCATTCCTTCTTTTCTGCTTTTTATCTTCTTTTTTCACTCTATCTTTTGTTTTGTTTTGCTTTTATTCCCCTTTTTGCTTTTCTTTTACTCATCTTATTGTTTTCCTTTTTCTTTTTCTTTCTATTATGGCATATATTTCCTTTTATTCCATTCTAGCATCTACATCCTATCTTTTTCTTCTTCCACGTTTGCATCTATTCCCCAATCTTCATAACATCCTATTTTCCCTTTTCCTTATTTTTTTTCTTATTGCAGAGGAAAATCGCCTTCTTCCAAGACGTGAACAGTGTCACCTACATCTCTTTCCCTCTTTCCATCTTTTTTCTCCATCTTTGCATCTATTCCCCCATCTTCATCACATCTTATCTCCCATTTTCCTTCTTTTTCCTACTGCAGAGGAAAATCGCCTACTTCCAAGACGTGAATAGTGTCACCTACAACATCAAAGGCGACTGTGGGTACGCGTGGTACGGCGAAGATTACTTCCCCGAGTATGTCTACCTTGGATACCGGAAGAATTTGTCCTTCGCCAACGCTTTCTCTTATTTGTAAGTGAGGGAGAGGGTAGGGGAGAAAGGGAGGGAAAGGGGAGGGAAGGGAGAAAAGGGGGAGAGGGTAGGGATGAAGGGGGGAAGGGTAGGGGAGAAAAGGGGGGAAGAGAGTGAGGTCTGCCTTGAAAATCTGTTCTTTCCCCAACGCCTTTTCTTATTTGTAAGAGAGGGAGGGGGTGAGGGGGAGGTGGGAAGGGGATAGAAGGGTGAAGGGGTAGGGGAGAAGGGAGGGAAAGTGGGGGAAAGGGGAGGGGAGGAAGGGGGAAACGTGTAGGGGAGAAAGAAGAAAAAGCGGGGGGAGGGAGGAAAAGGGGAGGGAAGGAAGAAAAAGGGGAGAGGGTAGGGGTGAAGGGGGGGAAAGATAGGGGAAGAAAGTGGGGGTTAGGGATAAGTTCTACCTTAGTTACCGGAAGAACCTGTCCTAGGGGAGAAGGGGGGGAAAGGGGGAAAGGTAGGGGAGGGAAGGAGGATGGAAAAAGGTTGGGGCAGGAGATAGGGACGGAGGTGAGGGTGGGGAAGAGGTGATAGGGGAAAAGGAGTTGGGGAAAATTAGAGAGTAGAAGTGGGGAAGAAGGAGATGGGAAAGGGTGGGGGAGGAGGGTAGTAGAGCAGGATGTAGGTAGAGATGGGCAGGGATAGGATGAGAGGTAAGTTTAAGGAAAGGAGAAGGAGGTCAGTCAGAGGGAATCTATCAGACGGAAAAGGGTTAGAGGAGGAGATAAATAAATGGGGTAATGGGGAGGAAAAGATAACGATGGGGAGTGAAGAGACGGGTTGAAAAGGGTGTAGGTGAAAGGGGGAGAATGTGGGAAAGACGCGGAGGGTGAGGGAATAAGAAAGTGGGGAAGGGTTTAGTAGGAGAGAAAGAAAGAGGAAATGAGAAAGGGAGGATGGGGGGGGGGGGATGTTGGTGGGAGGGTAGGGGGGATGAGGGTGAACAGGTGTTGGGGGATTTATTGGGGTGAGGGGGTGGGTGGGGCATTGGGGGGGGGGGGTAGTTGTTTGATGAAATTTATGATAATACATTGTTAGCTTTAAGTAAATTGAAGGTAGATTATGGTACCTTTTTATTATCTGATATTGTGAAAATGATCTCTGATTATCTCTTTTATTTCTTGTTTTGTTTTCTCTTCTCTATCATTTTTTTTTTTTATTTGCCTCCTTCCTTCTTCCTTTCCCTATCTCCCTTTTTCCTCCCCTCCCTCTCCCCCCTCTCTTTCCCTCCCTCTCCCTCCCCCTCTCCTTCCCTCCTTCTTCTCCCTCTTTCCCCCGCTTTTCCCCTTTATTTCCCTTCATCTCTTTCCCTCTCCCTCTCCCCCTGTCCTTCCTTCTCTCTCTCTCTCTCTCTCTCTCTCTCTCTCTCTCTCTCTCTCTCTCTCCTTCTCTCTCTCTCTCTCTCTCTCTCTCTATATATATATATATATATATATATATATATATATATATATATATATATATATATATAACTTTCTCTCTCTCCCGCGCTCCCTTGTTCCCCCTTTTTTCCTCTTCTTCTCTACTTCTCTACTTCCTTCATCCCCTCTCTCCCTCTCTCCCTCTCTCCTTCCCTCTTCCCCTCTCTCCCTCTCTCCCTCTCTTCTTCCCTCTTCCCCTCTCTCCCTCTCTCCTTCTCCCTCTCATCCTTCCCTCTTCCCCTCTCTCCCTCTCTCTTTCCCTCTTCCCCTCTCTCCCTCTCTCCTTCTCCCTCTTCCCCTCTTCCCCTCTCTATCCCTCTCCTTCCCTCTCCCCCTCTCTCCCTCTCTCCTTCTCCCTCTCTCCTTCCCTCTTCCCCTCTCTCCCTCTCTCCCTCTCTTCTTCCCTCTTCCCCTCTCTCCCTCTCTCCTTCTCCCTCTCTCCTTCCCTCTTC
>NC_061828.1:3259249-3266749 GCF_019202785.1 Penaeus chinensis | reverse complement strand
TTCCAACTCTCTTAGGTATGACGTGTTTTTAACCGTATAGCCTGAGTATCCGGCGGTGGACAGAGCGTCATCCTTTGCCCGTGACTTCTTATTAATTCTATTTTATAATATTATCTATTTACCTTCATCTCGCTCACATAAGACGTGCCTTTAACCGTATAGACTGAGTACCCGGCGGTGGACAGAGCATCTTCCAAGGACGTGAAAGGGTGTAGGGAGTCGACCACCGCCAGCTGAGATGTGAGGCGAGCTGTGTAAGAAACGTAGACCAGGAGAGCGCTCGCCCAGAAGCTGATGAACACGCAACGCCCACGGAGGCAGATGGGCGTCACTTCGCATCCTGATGGGAAGGAAGGAGAACAGTTATCATTGTTGCTGTTATCATCATCATTATCGTTATCCTTATTACTATTATTGTTATCATTAGTAGTAGAATCATCATTATTATCATGAGTATTATTATTATTATCATTATTATCATATCATTACTATTATCATTATTACTGTTCTTACCATTATTATTACTATTATTATCAGTACCATCCTTATAATATCTACTAATATTATTCTCATTATTATTACTATTGCTGTTGTTGTTATCACCGTTGTTATTATTATCATTACCATTATCATAATAATCATTATATTTATCATAATTAAATTTTTTATCAATATTATTATTATCATTATTATTAATATTATTATTATTATTATTATTATCATCATCATCATCATTATCATCATCATTATCATTATTATTTTCATTATCATCATTGTTATTATCAATGTTATCATCATCATCATTAGCAATGTCATTACATTATTGTCATCATCATTGATAACTATTATTACAATTGTTGTTGTTACTAATAGCAGTGGTAGTAGTAGCATTGATACCATTACCATTAGTGTAGTTACTATGTTACTGTTGTTGTTATCGTTATCATTATTAATAGTGTTGTTGTTACTATTGTCATTATCAGTATTTGTTATTATCATTATCATCATTATAATCTCTTCTGTCATCATTATAATTATATAAATATCATTATTATAATCATTTTCACTATCAGATTTTATGATGAGCATTACTATTAATGTTTTATTATTATTATTATTATTATCATTATTATCTTTATCATTCTTCTGCTACTGCAATTATTCTTCCTATTCTCCTTTCTCCTCTTCCTCCTCTTCAAACGCAATCAACCGAAAATGTAAAAAAAACAAACAAAAAAAAAACGAACAAGCAAACCTTGTTGAGCGATACTCCCGGCGAAAGAAAAGAGGTAGTTGGTAACAGTTAGTTCAGGGGTCGGTTGTGATACAAACACGAGGCCGATGCTCATCACGAACCACATGGCGAGCACAGTCAGCCATACACTCCTGGAGGAAATAGGTTGGGAAGGAAGAGAGAGAGGGAGTGTGTGTGTGTGTGTGCGTGTGTGTGTGTGGGGGGGGGGGGGGGGGGAGGAAGAGATAGAGAGAGAGTGGGAAGGAAGAGAGAGAGGGAGTGTGTGTGTGTGTGTGTGTGTGTGTGTGTGTGTGTGTGTGTGTGTGTGTGTGTGTGTTTGGTGTGGGAAGGATGAGCAAGAGAGAGAGAGAGAGAGAGAGAGAGAGTGTGTGTGTGGGAAAGAAGAGAGAGAGAGAGAGTGGGAAGGAAGAGAGAGAGGGAGTGTGTGTGTGTGTGTGTGTGTGTGTGTGTGTGTGTGTGTGTGTGTGTGTGTGTGTGTGTGTTTGTGTGGGAAGGATGAGCAAGAGAGAGAGAGAGAGAGAGAGAGAGAGTGTGTGTGTGGGAAAGAAGAGAGAGAGAGAGAGTGGGAAGGAAGAGAGAGAGGGAGTGTGTGTGTTTGTGTGTGTGTGTGTGTGTGTGTGTGTGTGTGTGTGTGTGTGTGTGTGTGTGTGTGTTTGTGTGGAAGGATGAGCAAGAGAGAGAGAGAGAGAGAGAGAGAGTGTGTGTGGGAAAGAAGAGAGAGAGAGAGAGTGGGAAGGAAGAGAGAGAGGGAGTGTGTGTGTGTGTGTGTGTGTGTGTGTGTGTGTGTGTGTGTGTGTGTGTGTGTGTGTGTGTGTGTGTGTGTGTGTGTGGGTGGGTGGGTGGGTGGGTGGGTGTGTATGTGTGTGGGGTGGGGGGGGAGGAAGAGAGAGAGAAAGAGAGAGAGAGAGAGAGAGAGAGAGAGAGAGGAAGAGAGAGTGTGTGTGTGTTTGTGTGTGTGTGTGTGTATGTGTGTGTTTATACACATTAAAAGTAAGATGAAAATATATTAACAGAAATAATAGCAAAAATAGCAACATCTGTCATGACGGCGTTGGCCTTAATGATGATAATGATGATGATCATAATTATTATAATCTCATTAACATTGTTGTTGTTGTTGCTGTTGTTGCCATTGTTTCGATCTGAAGTAAGCAACAAAAAATAACAAATAAATACAAGTAAACACCTAAATAGAATAATAGACTAGATAAACAGACCGACAGATAAATACATAAGTTAGAGAGATGGATAGATAAATCAATTAGTTGATAGATAAATACATTAATAAGCAAATAAATATATATGTAGTTGAATAAACAAAGAAATAGAAAGATAGATAAATTGATAAATATATAAATAAATAAATAAACATAAAGATTGATAAATAGATAAATAAATAAATAAATAGGAAGATCGATAAATAGATAGATAAATCAAAAAGAAAAGGTAGATAAATAGATAAATAAATAAATATAAGAGAGATAAATAAATAAATAAATAGATAAATAAATAAATAAAGAGGAAGATAGATAAATAGATAAATAAAAAAAGAGAAAGATAGATAAAAAGATAAAAAAATAGATAAATAGAAAGCTAGATAAATAAATAAATAAAGAGAAAGATAGATAAATAGATAAATAAATAAATAAATAAAGATAGATGAATAGATAAATAAATAAAAAAGAGAAAGATAGATAAATAGATAAATAAATAAAAAAAGATAGATAAATAGATAAATAAATAAATATAAAGAAAGATAAATAGATAAATATATAAATAAAGAGAAAGATAGATAAATAGATAAATAAAGAAATAAAGAGGAAGATAGATAAATAGATAAATTAATAAAGATAGATAAATAGATAGATAAATAAAAAAGAGAAAAATAGATAAATGAAAAAGAGAAAGATATATAAATAGATAAATAAATAAATAGAACGAAAGATAAATAGATAGATAAATGAAAAAAGAAAGATAGATAAATAGATAAATAAATTGGTTAATAGAAAGATAGATAAATAGATAAATGAATAAATAGAATAACTTTATAAATAGAAAACATAAATAAATAAAGAGAACGATAGATTAATAGACGAATAAGTAAATAAAGAAATATATAGATAAATAGATAAATAAATAAATAAATAGAGAGATAGAGAAATATATAAATAAAGAGAAAGATGGATAAATAGATAAATAAATAAATAAGTAGAAAGATAGATAAATAGATAAATAAAAAAGAAAGATATATATATATATATATATATATATATATATATATTATATATATAGATAAATAAATAAATAAAGAGGAAGATAGATAAATAGATAGATAAACTAGCTAAATAGATAAACAAATGAATAAATAACTGATAAGATAAATTAACAGAAAAGCTAGTTAAATATATCGAGAAATATATCAATAAACAAATAGACAGATAGATAAATAAATTAATAAATAAATCAGTAAGCTTGCTGAATAGATAAGTAAATAAACAAACAAACAGATGAATAAATCAACAGACAAACAAAAAGCAAAAACAAACAACCGAAAGTAAAGCAAAGAAAAAAACAAAAACAAACAAAGATAAAACAAAAAATAAACAAACAAAAATCAAAAACAAACAAAACAACACAAATCATACAAACAAAAAATCAAAAACAAACAAAAACAACAAAAAATCAAACAAACCAAAAAAAAAAAAAAAAAAAAAACATAAACAAGCAAAAGCAAACAAAAACAAGAAAAAACAATACCTTCCCCCCCTGAAAAAAACAAATAAAAAGAAAAAAGCACAAACAAAAAAAAAGCTCACCAGTGAAAGTTGAAGTAATAGGTCCCCCACTCGACCCCCCTTCGGCTCTCCCCCCCGAGGACGAGACTCCGCACCGAAGAGAAGTCGACTGGCGGGGAGAAGTCTATCGCGGCCGAGCGGGGCAGCGTGATGCTCAGGGGGCTGAGGGCGACGTCGGCTCTCTGGGGGGGGAAGGGAGGAGGGGGGGTGAGAAGGAAGGGGTGGGGGTGGGGGGGGGGGGGTAGTGAGGAGGAAGGGGAGAGGGTGGGGGGAGGAGGAGAGGAGAGGGTGGGAAGGGGAGGAGGAGGAAGGGGTGGGGGTGAGGAGGGAGGAGGGGAGAGGGTGAGAAGGGGAGGAAGGGGTGGGGGTGGGTAGGGGTGAGGAGGAAGGGGTGAGGGTGAGGGGAAGGTAGGGTAGAAGGAGGTGGGTGGGGGTGGGAAGAGGAAGGGGGAAGAGAAAAGGGGAAGGAGAAGGAGAGGGAAGGAAAAGGGTGGGAGGGAGAAGGGAAGAAGGAGAAGGAGAGTGAAGGAAAGGGGTAGGAGGAAAGAGGGAAAGGTAGAAAGGGAAGGGATGGGGAGGAGGAAAAAGAGAAAGAGTGATGAGGGATGAAGAGGAGGAGAAGAAAGAGGAGAGATGAGAAGGAGGAAGAGGCGGGAAATGAGAAAAAGGAGAGATGAAAAAAGAGAGATGAGAAGGAGGAAGAGGCGGGAAATGAGAAAAAGGAGAGATGAAAAAAGAGAGATGAGAAGGAGGAAGAGGCGAGAAATGAGAAAAAGGAGAGATGAAAAAAGAGAGATGAGAAGGAGGAAGAGGCGGGAAATGAGAAAAAGGAGAGATGAAAAAAGAGAGATGAGAAGGAGGAAGAGGCGGGAAATGAGAAAAAGGAGAGATGAAAAAAGAGAGATGAGAAGGAGGAAGAGGCGAGAAATGAGAAAAAGGAGAGATGAAAAAAGAGAGATGAGAAGGAGGAAGAGGCGGGAAATGAGAAAAAGGAGAGATGAAAAAAGAGAGATGAGAAGGAGGAAGAGGCGGGAAATGAGAAAAAGGAGAGATGAAAAAAGAGAGATGAGAAGGAGGAAGAGGCGGGAAATGAGAAAAAGGAGAGATGAAAAAAGAGAGATGAGAAGGAGGAAGAGGCGGGAAATGAGAAAAAGGAGAGATGAAAAAAGAGAGATGAGAAGGAGGAAGAGGCGGGAAATGAGAAAAAGGAGAGATGAAAAAAGAGAGATGAGAAGGAGGAAGAGGCGGGAAATGAGAAAAAGGAGAGATGAAAAAAGAGAGATGAGAAGGAGGAAGAGGCGGGAAATGAGAAAAAGGAGAGATGAAAAAAGAGAGATGAGAAGGAGGAAGAGGCGGGAAATGAGAAAAAGGAGAGATGAAAAAAGAGAGATGAGAAGGAGGAAGAGGCGGGAAATGAGAAAAAGGAGAGATGAAAAAAGAGAGATGAGAAGGAGGAAGAGGCGGGAAATGAGAAAAAGGAGAGATGAAAAAAGAGAGATGAGAAGGAGGAAGAGGCGGGAAATGAGAAAAAGGAGAGATGAAAAAAGAGAGATGAGAAGGAGGAAGAGGCGGGAAATGAGAAAAAGGAGAGATGAAAAAAGAGAGATGAGAAGGAGGAAGAGGCGGGAAATGAGAAAAAGGAGAGATGAAAAAAGAGAGATGAGAAGGAGGAAGAGGCGGGAAATGAGAAAAAGGAGAGATGAAAAAAGAGAGATGAGAAGGAGGAAGAGGCGGGAAATGAGAAAAAGGAGAGATGAAAAAAGAGAGATGAGAAGGAGGAAGAGGCGGGAAATGAGAAAAAGGAGAGATGAAAAAAGAGAGATGAGAAGGAGGAAGAGGCGGGAAATGAGAAAAAGGAGAGATGAAAAAAGAGAGATGAGAAGGAGGAAGAGGCGGGAAATGAGAAAAAGGAGAGATGAAAAAAGAGAGATGAGAAGGAAGAAGGATTGGAAAGTGGAGCAAGAAGAGAAGAGAAAGAAGAAGAATTGGGAAACGGAGGAGGAGCGAAGGATGAGGAACGGGACAAAGGAAGAGGAGGAAAATATAAAGAAAATTAGACTCAGGACAAAAAAAAAAACAAAAAAAAAACAAAAAAAATAAATAAAAAAAATAAATAAATAAAATAAAATAAAAAAAAGGATTTAAAAGCGATCTTTCAGTTAAAATCGTGTCAGGAAAATGTCTTTCTGAGGCGAAATCAGTGAAAGAAAATAATATTCGCTATTTTATTCATAGAGAATTTATTCTGAGAATCTATACGTGCCTGTCGGGAGAGAAAGCAAAGAAACAAAGAGAGAAAGAGACGAAGGGAGAAATAAAGAGAGAAAGAGAGAAAGAGAGAAAAAGGCAAAGGGAGAAATAGAGAAAGGGAGAAATAGAGAAAGAGAGAAAGAGAGAAAATAAGAAAATATACACATGGGGGAATGGGGAATCATATACTACCTGCTTAAAAATTTAATAGAGGAATAATGTATATGATTTTTTTAATTATTATTTTTATATCATATTTCATATCATATCTTATTTATTATTTATTTATCTTTTACCTTAATTTTCTCTTTCTTTTCTCTGTTCTATATAATAAGTATCTTTATTCTGTTTTGTTCTATACTCACTACTTTTTTCTAATCTTTTACGTCCATTTTTAGTTTTTCATTCCCTCTCTCCCGTTTTTAGTTGTTGTTTTTTTATTTCCCGTACGACAATAACCATCTTTTTTTCCCTTCTTTCTTTCTCCTTTTTGTGTCTTTTTATTATCCCATTCATTAGTTTTTTACCTTTATTTCTTTATTCCTTATTTAGCCTTTCTGTTCTTCACCTTCCTTTTATTTCATTCATTCACTTTCCTTGCTTATTCCTCCTTTATTTTTCATCCCTTTCCATTTCCTTCTTTCATTGCTTTCCTCTCTTTCCCCCCCTCTCCTTCTGTTCCTTCTTTCCATTTTCTCCTTCTCATTCCCCTTCTTTCCTTCAATTTCACTCGTTTTCTTTCCTCCCTGCCTATTCTTCTCTTCTTTCCTATCCTATCCTCCCTTTCCTATCTTCCTTTTCGTCTTTCTCCACATTCCTGCATTCCTTGCCTCCCTATTCCTTCCTTCCCTTTTTCTTATCCCTCCCTCCTTCTTCCCCTGTTCCTTTCCCCTTCCTCCCTATTCTTCCCTCATTCTTATTCCTCTCCCTCCTTCCTCATCTTCTTATCCTCCTTATTCCTCGTTTTCCTTCCCCTTTCTCCCCATCCTTATCCCTCTCTTCTTCCCCATTTCTCCTTATTCTGCCCCGTCTCCTCTCCCTTTCCCCTCTTCCTCCCCATCCCTCCCCAATCTCTCCCTCCCTTCATTCCTTCCCCCATCCCTCCCTTACCCTCCCTCCTATCCCTCTTTCCCCCTCCCATCCCTCCCCCACCCCTCTTCCCCCCTTCCCTCCCTCTCTCCCATCCTCCCCTATCACTCC
>NC_061828.1:3251749-3254249 GCF_019202785.1 Penaeus chinensis | reverse complement strand
CGAAACCAGCAGCATCACCAGCAGCCCCCAGTACCTCAATGACGGCGACGCGCACGGTGTTCCCCGCGAAGTCCTTCGGCGCGAGGACGTGGCTCCTTCGCCCGCGCACCCCCGCCGACGCCCCTCCTGTAGGAAGCCACGTCCCGACCACCTCCTCCGCCGCCGGCCCTCCCCGGGACTCCCCCCCGAAGGAAAACACTTCCCGGAACTCCAGGAGATCCTCCTGTAGGCGAGGCAGAAGGGAAGGAGGGGGGGAGAAGGGTGAGATATTCGCCAAAGGATGAAAGGATTTGGGTTAATGGGTTGCCTGGGGTGGGGGAGGGGAGGGGGGGTCTGATGAAAAAGGTTGAGGGGAAGGGGGAGGGGGAGGGGAAGGGAAGAGGAAGGGAGATATAGGGTGAGAGAGAGTGGGTGGGAAGGAGGAAGAAATAGAGAGAGAGAGAGAGAGAGAGAGAGAGAGATTGATGAAAAGGCGAGAAAGAAGAGAGAATGAGAAGAAAAGAGAAGAGAAGAGAAGAAAGAGAGAGAGAGAAAGAAAGATACCTAGGCTGTTTGGCCTTTGAGTGTACTTGGGGGGGCGGGGGGTTAAAAAAGAATGACTTTTTTTTTTTTTTTAGAAGTGATATAGAAATTATAGACATTATTGTTAGTATTGCCATCACCTTTATATTATCATCCCCATCAAGTACTATTAATACTACTACTATTGTTATTGTTACTGAATATTTAATAATTACCTTTATTATTACTATCATTGAGGATTATTGCTATTTTGTACTAATTATCATTATCATTACTATTGTCATGATTCTTTTTACTGTTACTATAGTGGGTAGTTTTTATATTAATACATTTATAATTTTTACTCATAAAAATCTTGGATATGATGCTATGAAATAATCACACTTAGAACTCCATATTTTCCTAATGCAGATTGTTGGATGATTATGAGCTAAAGGATATTTTACTCTCAGTAGGATTATAATGAAAGCCACTGTTGGATGAAAGTTTTCTTGAGTATTGGATAAACAGACATACTTTCCACTTTCTCTCTCTCTCTCTCTCTCTCTCTCTCTCTCTCTCTCTCTCTCTCTCTCTCTCTCTCTCTCTGTTTTTTGTCCCTCGACCCTCCCTATTTCACCAAATCCCACCCCCTTCCTTGCTCCCTCATCCCCCCTCTCCCCTCTCTCTTCCCCTCCATCACCCTCCTATCCCACCTTTGCTCGATATTCTATCCCTTGCTCTCCATTCTCCCTCACTCCCTCGCTAGCTCTCCTTTCTCCCTCACCTCCTCCCTCGCTCTCCTTCCTCCCTCACTTCCTCCCTCATTCTCTACCCTTCTTCACTTCCTCCTTCGCTCTCCATTCTCCCTCACCTCCTTCGCATTCATTCCTCCCTCACCTCCTCCCTCGCTCTCCTTCCTCCCTCACTTCCTCCCTCATTCTCTACCCTCCTTCACCTCCTCCTTCTCTCTCCATTCTCCCTCACTTCCTCCCTCATTCTCTACCCTCCTTCACCCTACCCCGCCCACTCCTTCTCTCCCTACCTTCCGTCAAACCCCACCAACTTCTCCGCTCTCCGCCCTCCCTCACTTTCTTCCTTGTTCACCACCCTCCCTCACACCCTCTTTCGTTCTCCACCATTTTTCGACATCACCCCCATTTCTCGCTCTACACCCTCCCTCATCCCCTCCATCTTTCTCCATCATCCCCTCCCCCCCAAGATCTCGCTCTCCACCCTCCTTCACCCTTTAACCCCTCCTGGCTTCCCCTTCCCACCATCCCCTCCCCTCCCTCCTCCTCTGCCTTCCACCCCTCTCCTTCCCTCATCCCCTCCTCTCCCTTCCTCTCCCTCCCTTCTTCACCCCCTCCTCTCCCTCACCCCCTCCTCACCCCCTCCTCTCCCTCCCCTCCCTCACCCCCTCCTCTCCCTCCCCTCCCACGACTCCTCCTCCCTTCCCCCCCCTCCCTTCCCCCCCTCCCCCACCCACCTGGGGCTGGACGAGCAGGTAGTTCATCCTCCCCCTTATCCTGGGAGCGTGGGCGTAGGCGGGCAAGAGGAGAGCCACGTGGGCGGCCACAGTCCTTCCCTCCTCCGCCTCCTCCTTCGCCCTCGCCAGGTCCTCCATCGCTGCGGCCGCGCCTTCCACGCCCTCCTGCGGTGGATGCGGATTAGTGACGTCACGGGAGGTAGCTCATGACGTCAGAAGGGGGATACCTATGACGTCATAAAGGGAAAATTATATCATGGGGGTAAAATGGATGACTTCATATGCGTACGCGACGATGTCCATTGGAAGTCTGGTGACGTCAGAAGAAAATTGATATTCTAATAGACGTCTAAGAGGAAACAAAGATAAGACGTTTGTGAAATAAACAAACGACGTTTTAAAGGTTACTAATGTTATCACAAATGAAGACGATGACGTAATGAAGGTAACTGATGTCTCCACAAGGAAAATATCCCCGTAAAATGCACACATGACATCACAGGACCAGGG
>NC_061828.1:3216749-3229249 GCF_019202785.1 Penaeus chinensis | reverse complement strand
TTTTATTCGTTTTTTTATATTGTTTTTTTTTCATCTCTTTTCTTTGATTCACAATTTCTCTTCTTTCGTTTATTCACCTGATTTCCTTTTTCTTAATTTGTTTTTGTTCCTTTTCTCTTCTTTTTCTTCTTTTTTTCTTTTCTTTTTCTCTTCTTTTTCTTCTTCTTTTCTTTTTGTTTCTTTTTCGCTTTTTTTTCTTCTTTTTTTCTTTTTCTCTTCTTTTTCTTCTTCTTTTCTTTTTTTTTATTTTCTTTTTATTCCTTTTCTTTCATTTGGTGTTCTCTTCTCTTCTCTCCAGCCCTCGTTTCTTACTCTATATCCCTTCTTCCCTCTCCTCTTCAACCTTTAATCTCCCTTCTTCCATTTCTCCTCTTCTCTCTCTCTTATTTTCTCTTCTCCCGTCTCTCCCTATCCCTTTATCTTCTCCCGTCTCTCTCTATTCCTATTATTTTTTTCCCTCTACGCTTTTCCTCCCCTTTACACTATCCACTCATTCCATATCCCTCTCCCCATCTTTTCTTCCCCAAATCCCCTGTCTTCTCCTCATCACCCTCTCCCCACTCTCTCCTCTTCTATCCCTCTCCCCCCATACCCGGCCTTTATTCATATTCTCCCCCATTTCCCATTTTCTCTCTACTCTCTCCTTTCCTATATTCTCCCCACCCTCTCTCCCCAGTTATCCCCCATTACCCCCATTTTTCCCCTCACCCTCTCCCCAACCCTATTTCCTCCCCATCTTCCCCATCCTCCCCCCACCTCCACCCTCTCTCCTTTCCATCACCATCCTCCTTTCCCCTCACTCTCCCCCTCACTTTCTCCCCAACCCTCTCTTCTTCGCCACACTCCCCATCTTCCCCACTCTCCCCATCCTCCCCCACTCTCCCCATCCTCCCCATCTTCCCCACCCTCCCTCCACCCTTCCCATCTTCCCCACCCTCCCCATCCTCCCCCACTCTCCCCATCTTCCCCATCTTCCCCACCCTCCCTCCACCCTTCCCATCTTCCCCACCCTCCCCATACTCCCCCACTCTCCCCATCCTCCCCATCTTCCCCACCCTCCCTCCACCCTTCCCATCTTCCCCACCCTCCCTCCCACCCTCCCCCGAACTCACCACCCTTAGGCAAGCCAGTCGTAATATGCCAACGGGGGGTCAATTCACTCAGCTAAAAGAGTTACAGCAGCGAAAGGTAAACAAGAGAGGCACTGGCACTGGCACTGGGTAAGGGGGTGGGAGGAAGGGGGAGGGGGAGAGAGGGTGGGGGGTGGGGGGAGTGTGGGAAGGGGGAGAGAGGGTGGGGGGTGGGGAGGAGTGTGGGAAGGGGGAGAGGAGGGGTGGGGGGGGGGGGAGAGATGAGCTCATCTCGGCCCGATTGGATTTGCTCGTTCGCTCGGAAGTCCTGTTGATTTATTTGTTTGAGTTATTCATTCTGTTTTTGTTTTTTGGTTTTTTGTTTGTTTGTTTGTTTTATATTTCTTTTGTGGGATAATTTCTTGTTCAGATAGACAGAAAGGCGGACGGATGAGGAACGGACGAATGGATACACACACGGATAGACAGACAGCTAGACAGACAGACATGTAGATAGACAGATGGATAAATAGAAAGATAGATAGATAGACAAATAGACAGACATTAAGACAGAGAGACGGACAGACAAATATATAGACAGACAGGAAGACAGACAGACAGACATACGGAGAGAAGAGAGAGAGAGAGAGAGAGAGAGAAAGAGAGAGAGAAATAACTAATTACAGAATATTTAACTATTATGTCTATTAATCTATCTATTTAGTTATATAGATTTTAGAACTACAAAGTGCAGAACCCAACTATATGATGGCCTTATATATATTTTTTTCTATCACGTTATTTCTATCTTCTATCTCAGCTATGATATAAGTTTTCGATAATTTTGATAAACCATACAATCGTTCATCGTCTTTTCGAAATAGATATATGAATGTCTGGCAAATAATTAGATTCTCAGTTTGCACTTACAGAATTAGGATAACCTTCTCTCTCTCTCTCTCTCTCTCTCTCTCTCTCTCTCTCTCTCTCTCTCTCTCTCTCTCTCTCTCTCTCTTTCTCTTTCTCTTTCTCTCTCTCTCTCTCTTTCTCATTACTATTATTGTTGTTATCATTCTGATCATCATCGTTATCAATATTGCTATATCTATAATTATTGATATTTTTATTATCGTTATATTATTATCATTAATATTATTATTATCATTATCATTATTATTATCATTTATATTATTACTCATATCTTTATGATTACTCCTGCTCTTATCATTATCCTTATTACTACTGCTATTAGTACTAATATCACTACCACCACTTTAATGTTATCATAGTTATTATCATTTTCATTAACAATAGTGGCCGCCGTGGTGCAGTGGTAACGCGCGCTGTTGGGGACTAAAGTGTGAATTCGAATCCTGCGCGAGTTCGAACACTGCTGTGAGTTCGAATCCTGCGCGAGTTCGAACACTGCTGTGAGTTCGAATCCTGCGCGAGTTCGAACACTGCGTGAGTTCGAATCCTGCCCAAGGGTCCGAGATTAAAAGGAGGAGCAGCAACTCGAACAAGAGGTATTTTCTAGCTCTTGCGAGGGAGGTCGTGACGTAAAGGCGTATCAGACAGTCATTATCACTATCATTACCATTATCTTTATCATTATTATCATGATCATTATTGTTATCATTGTTGTTATTAACAGCATTATCATTATTGTTTTCATTATCATCATCATAATCTTTATTTTTTCATTATTATCATCATTATTATAATCATTATCAGGGTTATCATTATTATTACCATCATCATAATTATCGTTGTGTTATTGTAATAATTATCATTATCAATATTGTTATTATTATTATTATTATTATTATCATTGTCATTGTTATCATTGTTGTTATTTTCACCATTATTACTTTTATCACTATTACTATTGTTATTATCATTATTACTATTATTGATATTATTATTACTATTATTGGGAATGGTGAGGGAGGAGGGGAATAAAAATTCTTGGGGGAGAGAGAGAGAGAGGGGGGGGAAGATAGACAGACAAAGATAGACAGAGACAGACAGACAGACAGACAGAGACAGAGACAGACACATACAGCGAAAAAGAGAGAGAGAAGAGAGAAAGCGACAAAGAGAGAGAGAGAGAGAGAGAGAGAGAGAGAGAGAGAGAGAGAGAGAAAGGCAGACAGAGAGAGACAGGGGGAGTATCGGAGTACCTAGGGGGATCAGAGAGCCTATAGGGAGGTAGGAAGAGTGCGGGGAGAAGAGGGAGGGGGGGGGGGGGGGGAGGGAAACAGGATCAGAATTCCTACGTGTAAACTGCTTCCACGACCTTCCACCGGAGGCCGAGGCGCCATCTGCGGCCATTCCACAAATCCTCTTCGGTTTCCGGGGATGCTGTTTTCGTCCTTGGTTTCATAGAGACGGCGGGGTTTGCGTAAAGGCTAAGTTTCTTAAAATTCTTCTTCCTCTTCTTTCCCTAATTATTATTATTCGCTTTCTTATTATTATTCCTCTACTTCTACTACTACTACTGCTACTACTTCTCCTCCTCTCTTCTTCTTCTTCTTCTTCCTCTTCTTCGTCCTCTTTTTCTCTTGCTTCTTCTTTCTCTTCTTCTTCTTCTTTTGGAACAGAGGGTAGAGGAGAGAGAATCTATCTATCTTTATCTATTTACCCCCCCCCCCTCTCTCTCTCTCTCTCTCTCTCTCTCTCAATCAATCTATCTATCTTTATCTATTTATCACCCCCTTCCCCCGCTCTCTCTCTCTCTTTCTCTCTCTCTCTCTCTCTCTCTCTCTCTCTCTCTCTCTCTCTCTCTCTCTCTCTCTCTCTCTCTCTCTCTCTCTCTCTTAATCTATCTATCTTTTTCTAGCTATTGTGTTTTGTGTGTGTGTGTGTGTGTGTGTGTGTGTGTGTGTGTGTGTGTGTGTGTGTGTGTGTGTCTTTCTTTCTCTCTCTAGATCAGATTATCGTGTGTGGCTTTGGCAAAAAGAAAAAAAAAATCCAGGTTTAATTTCTTCAACATTTTTAAGTAACTGGAAAGAGAGAGACAATCAAATCAAATAAATAAACAAACAGACAAGCAAGCAAAATGCATAGCCTATTTCTCCAACAAACAAAAAATCAAATCAAATCAAATCCTGGATTAGTGATTTGAAATACGAGTCCGTTATACGAGGTTATGGTACAAACTAAAACAATTGACGATTTTTTTATTCCTTCTAGGTATTAACTTAGTCAATTCAGCGATAAAACATTTAAAATTCGAGTAATATTTGAAATTATGCTCACTTGGATTTTCAAATGTGATTTTTTACACCAACTGAAAATAACTTCTTAAATCAGAAAAGAAGTAGAAATTCATTTTTTTTTTTTCTTTTTTTCTTTTTTACGTTAAAACAAAAAATGCCGTAATTGCAAGAAATAAATCTAATAACATAGGGAAATCACAGTTTCGTTCTCTTGAAATGGAATCAGTCGAAGAGAAGAAACTAGATAAAACCAAAATTACGTTCGTTATTAAATAGGTAAGATTTTGATTTCCTCTTCGCTTATTTGTATGTGACTGAAATTTAATAATTTAGTTTAAAATGGATTAAGCGCACTCTTATCTGTTCTCTTATCAATGGATTGGATGCTGTTCTCGGTATGTATGATGTATTAGTCTTCTTAATAAACTATATTGTGGGAATTGTTAGTTTATTTATCTAAACGTTAGTTCATAGGAAGAAAATTAAATCTTAAGTAAAAAATGGTTGAGATCGAAATGGCAACACTGATTACAGATGAACGTAAAAGAAAAAACAAATCTATTTTTTTTCTGATTTTAATACAAGGAAAGACAAAAAAGTATTGATGATAATAATAATTATAATAACAATGATGATGAAAAAAGTCATGGTGATAATGGTAATGCCGATAACTAATGATGATAATGATAATATTAATAGTAAGAGTAATATTAATGATAAGGATATTGGAATGACCTCACTCTTTGGCTTTTCTTGTATTTAAATTTTGATTCGTTATTTCTTAACTCCTGTAAGTGATTTAGGATGAGGAGGAAAAAAGATATATATATATATATTTATAATGATCTATTTGTTATTAATGAGAAAGATAGATCGGTCTGACATACACGAAAGAGAGGAAGAGAAAGATAAGAGGAAGAAATACGTGGAAGATAAGATAAGAAGTTAATATCTATCTTTTTTCTCTCTCTCTTCTTTTACTTTATACATATCTAGCGCCACAGAGTTTATTTTTCTCGTAAGATGTTTTAAAGGTGTGAGATTTCAGAGATTTTTCTTTCTCTTTCAGTATTATTCAGAAGCACTCAAGGTCTGCCCTGCCTCCCCGCCCCCCCTATCCTCAAGGTCTCAATCGTTTACTTTTCTCTTAATAAATTACACCTATATAGGTCCTTTTAGAGCTTTGAAATTGCTCCTAAAATTGTTAATTTTTCCAAATGTTTGTTCGCCTCGTTCCCATTAACTCTCTAATAAAAAAACTGAAAGGACGCTCCTGTCAGAAGTAAGTAAGGTCAGCAGTAGAATACAATATATTCGGTAGTTCAAATTCCGCACCAGGATTGTCAGCTTTAAAATTAGTAAATAGAGAACGAATTATTATATAAGTTTATGTGTAGTACTATATTATATACTAATATAAATTAGTATTATACAAGGTTTTGGTACAAGTACTGTAAAATAATCGCCGATTTAGATCAATTTCTACAAGTTAAAGAAAATTTGTCAATCTTCAGTAATATATATATATATATATATATATATATATATATATCAAGTTAAATCCTGTGCTAAAAAGAAAGTATTTATAAGGTATGATTTTTTTTTACACATTAAATCAACTGTTTTGTTGCGATTGCTTCATTGTCTGCCCCTGTTCTGGTATTCGGAGAAGGACAATTAAAAAAGGGGGGAGTGAGCGAGAAGCAGATAAAGAAGAAAGGGGAGATAAATAGAGAAAAAACAACAACAGAGAGAGGAAGGGATAGGAATACTCGTTCAGAGATAAATATACAGACATAGAGAAAGGGGGGGAGACAGAGAGAAAAGGATATAGAAGCATAGAAACAGAGCCACGAAAGAATAAGTAAAATAAAGGAGAAAGGAGGCTTTATAGTCAAGTAATAACAATAATAGTAGTAATAATACCAATAGTAATAATCAAAATATATGATAATGGTAATAATAGCAATAATAATTATGATGATAAAAGATAAGCATAAAAAATAATTACAATAATAAAGATTACAATAACAGTAATAATGATATAATAATGAAGTTAATAACAGTAATACTAATTAAAATGATAATAGTAATAATGATAATCTTCATCAAATTTGTTTTTGGAATTTTACATATCTGAATATATGTATGTGTGTGTGTGTGTGTGTGTGTGTGTTTGTGTGTGTGTGTGTGTGTGTCTGTGTGTGTGTGTGTGTGTGTGTGTCAAATTCCACAAAGCTTTACCACTAGCCCTCCTATTTCCCACATCTAACATATCTATTGCTATTATCGATACTATCAGAATGCAGAGACGGATACGTGAAATTCTCAGAATGAAAGGGATCGGGGAGCGAAGGAATGATAAAGAGGGAAAGGGAGAACAGCGGAGATATTCAAACGTAATAGACAAGATGACGTTGCAGTGGTTCGGGCAAACCAGCGGAGGAGGTAATGATCTTGTAGGTAGGTTAGAAGGTGGAGGGCGGGAGAAGAGGAGGAGGAAGAAGAAAGGTAGATGAGGATGAGGAGACCGAAGAGGAAGAGAGGTAGACCAAGGAGAAGGAGGGGAGGAAGAAGAAAGGTAGATGAGGATGAGGAGACCGAAGAGGAAGAGAGGTAGACCAAGGAGAAGGAGGAGGAGGAAGAGAAGTAGACCAAGAAGAAGGAGGAGGAGAGGAAGAGAAGTAGACCAAGGAGAAGGAGGAGGAGGAGGAAGAGAAGTAGACCAAGAAGAGGAGGAAGAGAAGGACACCAAGGAGGAGGAGGAAGAAAAGTAGAATAGGAAGTGGAAGAGAATGAGCAGACCGAAGAAAAGGAAGAAAGGGAGAAGAAGTAGACCAAGGAGGATGAAGAAGAAGAAGAAAAGGAGACAAAGAGGAGAAGAGAAGTAGACCAAGAAGGACGAGAAGTAGAAGACCAAGGAGGAGGAAGATGAAGAGAAGGAGGAGGAGAAGAGAAGGAAGAGGTGACCAAGGCGGAGGAGTAGGAGGTGATTGGGCAGCGTGGGAGGGTGATCTCAAGGAACAAAGTGCAAGTGTAAATGGTCCCTCAGGAATAGCAACTTCTTGTGAAAATTGGAAATTGCTGAAGGAGAGAAAGAAGATTGTTGTTGCCATTATCAGTAATAGTAGTGGCGTCATTAGTATCGCATCGTTGTGTTTATAAATGTTATTGGAATCACAATTAAGAACATGCAGTGCAATTACAATTAACACTAATAATGAGAGAAATATCAAGAAAATAAGAGCACAGAAGAGAGTGTGAATAAAACCGAGACCAATACAGTTACACACAGAAGCTGATGATTAGATAGAAAGAGAGAGAGACTAACACACATACGCTAACACCTGCAAGAGAGAAAAGAATTAGCAAGGGAAAGGAAATAACCTTTTTTGGATACTTTTACTTGTGAGTAAAGCCCAAGCTGTTTAAATGTTTTATTATTATTATTATCATTATCATCATTATTCTTTATCGTCATGTTCCCTTTCAGAAACCGCCGCCATATTGGCCATCTCTTACAGTGTTGCTTCCGCTATTATTAAGCTCGGAGGAGCAGAAGGCATTTAAATCATGAAAGGAGAATGTGCACAAATTTGCCGATAAATAATTAATGTCTTAGTCTATAAAACGAAACAAAACAAAAATAGCCTGCTGAAACGACCAACAACAGCAAAGGGGAAGGTTCCAAGATGGCGGCAGTCACGTGACCTCGCTTCATTCGCTGCCAGCCTCTTCTTCCTCATTTTCTCTGAGCGTTTTGTTTGCTTTGAGAGGAAAAATAAAAGAAAAAAGGAAAGCAAGAAAATTAATATGAAATGAAATGAGAAAAAAAAGTAAATTCTATTATTCATGCATTTTCGCAAAAAAAAAAAAAAAAATGCATATCAAATTATTTTATATCTTGTAACAACTAAACTACATATTTCGCGAAACTGAGACAGAAAATAGATTTTAGATAAATGTGATTGTATATTTTCCTGTTTGTCATGATCAACATATAAATATTTTAGTCATTATCACTTCATCATTATCAAATTTTAGTTCACAGATAAGTATATATAGTCTCTCTCTCTATCTATCTAACTATCTATCTCTACCTATCTCTATCTCTCTCTCTCTCTTAGTGCTCTTCTTTCTTTCTTTCTTTTTTGAGAGGAGTAATTTATTTTCCTCTTTTTTTTTTTTTTTTTATTTCCTTATTACTTTCTTATACTCAGTAAGCACGCGATAAAATGTGTGGGTTATTATCTTCACCCATATATATGTGTGTGTGTGTGTGTGTGTGTGTGTGTGTGTGTGTGTGTGTGTGTGTGTGTGTACATATATATGTACATATACGTGTGTGTGTGTCTTTATCTATATATTTTCTATTTCTTCTCTTCCTTCTTTCCTCTTCATCTTAATCCTACTCGTATTTTCCTCTTTCTCCCTTCCTTTTTTTTTTCTCTCTCTGTTCCACCTACCTCTCTCCTTTCTCTCTTCTTGTTTCTTTTTTCTCTTCTCTCCCTCTCGTTTCTCCCCTCCTTCTTTCCTCTCTTCGTTTTTCTTCTCTTCCTATTTCCCTTTCGCCCTCTTCTTCTAATCTTTTCTTCCTTTGCCTCTCCCTTTTCTTCCCTCTTTTCCTCCCTTTTCTCTCTTTCCTCTCTCTCTTCTCTTCATTTTACCTTTTTTCCTCTTCCTTCTCTTCCTCTCATTCCTTTGTCCTCCTCTTCCAATATTTTCCTTTTCTTGTTCTCCCTCCTCTTTCTCTCCTTCTCTCTTCCTTATTTTTCATTCTTTCCGCTAATCCTTTTCTACATTTTTTCCCTTTTTCTTTCCCATCTCTTCCTCTCTTACCCTTTCGTCCTCTTCTTCCAATCTTTTCCCCCTCTTCCCCTCTTTTACTCCTCCTCTTTTCCTCCTTTTTCTCTCTTTCCCTTTCCTCCCCGTCTTCCTATAACCCCCTTTCTCTCACCCCTCCTCCTCTTCTTCCTAGCCTCCTTCTTTTCCTCTTTTTCCCTTACATCTTCCTTTTCCAATTTTCTCTTATTTTCCTCGCTTCCTACCTCCTCTCTGTCTATCATTCCTTCTCTCGTTCTCCCCTTCTCCTCCCATACTCTCTGTCCATCTTCTCTTTTCCTCTCTATCCCTCTCATCCTCCTCTTCTACTCTTTTCCCCTCTTCTCATCCCTCCTCCTCCTCTTCTTCCTACGCGAGGAGTATACTCAGCATGCAGACACCGTATGTAGGAAGCCTTGTAAATACTTGCGGCATAAATTGAGATATTTACCTCCTTCGTGACCGTCATGAAAGGATCCTGTTGTTTTGTTCAACTGTTTCTTGTGTTTTGTTTCTTTGTTTTGTTTTTGGTTGCTTGTTTGTTTTTTTGTTTTTTTTTGTTTTGTTTTTGTTTGTTTGTTTGTTTGATAGTTTTTTTCTTTTCTTTTCTTTCTCTTCTTTTTAATGAAATGATGATAATGTTAAAGATTGTTTTCTCGAAAAGATGAGGACTATGATAAAAAAAAAAAAAAAAATCTCTCGAAATGAGGAGTTAATGATAAGGATAAAAGGATGGAGACTGATAATTTTTTTTTTTTCTCGAAAAAATGAGGATTATGATACGGATGCCAAAGGAAATGATTTTCTTTAATCACAGTGGTAATATTTTTCGCAATGATCATGATAGTGATAAGGATAATAATGATAGTGATCTTAGTGATAGTGATAACGATGAAGAAGATAGTGATGACGATGGTGATAACAAGACTAGTCACAATAACATATAGTGACTATTATTTTGATGAGATCACAGTGATGATCATTATAAAATATTTTCGAAATTATATTTGCTAAGATCCCATTGATACTCAATATGATAAAATATTTTCGAAATTATATCGGTAAGATCCCAGTGATGATCAATATGATAAAATATCTTCGAAATATTGATGATAATACCGATAGGAATGGGGGTGAGCAGGATAGTAATAAAGATTACCATAATAATAATCGTGATGATAAAGAATTAAGAATTGATGATGATACTGATATGTAAGTTGATGATAAGGATATGAATAATGATAATGAAAAAGTTTGGTAATGCTGATAATAAAAATGATAATACATAAAAGTCTAAGAATATAATGAAATCGAATAAGGAAGTAATTACAATTGATTTACGAATGGAAAAGAAAAGTGGAATGATAATGGTAATAATAATGCAGAAGATAAATTAAAAAAACACGATGATAAAAAAAAACTGCAACAGCAACAAAAATAATTACAGGCAAAATAATGATAATACAAAATAATAGATAATCATAAAATAAGTCATCCTTACATTACATCATCACAACTATCGTCATTACAAATCTGGATCATCACAAATATATATATATATATATATATATATATACACACATATATATGTGTGTGTGTGTGTGTGTGTGTGTGTGTGTGTACACGACATTCATCGGTTCAATGATTAAAATATTTTATTAGTAAAAGATATACATGAACAGCAGCTGACTCAAGAGCTCATTGTAGAACTCCTGTTAAGAGTTACGTTGAGTGAAGGAAAACGAATGGAACAAAAGCCTCCGTTTATTAGGAGGTTGCTCTTCTAGTCCTCGACGTTCTCAAGCCAAGAATATATGTGTGTGTATATATACATATATATATATATATGTGTGTGTGTGTGTGTGTGTGTATGTCTGTTTGTGTGTGTGTGTGTGTGTGTATATATATATATATATATATATATATATATATATATATATACACATACATAGATGTGAGTTTGACAGTTTTGTAAATAGATACAGAAATATATTCTTTGAACATCTGATCATTAATGTTACGAGCATAAAAATGGACTGAATTAAGCTCAGATACAGATTTAGAACGGAAGGGAAAATAACTTACTTTTACTTATCATTTTCTCTTTTATCATCCGTTTTACACTTCCATTCCAAAATATTGCAGTAGGAGTCTGAAGGAAGAGCGTCATCTGGTGAAAGGGATGTGACCCCCCCCCCTTCGTTTCCTCCTAACCCCCCCTCCCCCACGACCTTCATGACCCCCCCCCCCCTCCTTTCGCCATTCTTTCCTCTCTCCACTCTATTTCCTTCGTTTCTTCTTCTCTCCCCTTCTTCTCTTCCCTTTCTCTGTTTCTTTTTCCTGACTTCCCCTCTTCTTCTCATTCCTTCTTACCGTCTCCCCTCTTCCCTCTCTCCTCTCCCCCTTCTCTCTCCGACGCCTAACCCCTCCCTTCTTCTCCCCTTCTCCCTCCCTCTTTCCTTACTTCCAACGCCTCCCTCCTTCCTCCCCCCCCCCCCCCCCGTCCTCCCTCTCTTCCTCTGTTCCTCCCTTTTCATCTTCCTCCCTCTTCCCTCCTTTCGTTTTTCCTTCTTCCCTACTTCCAATTCCTTCTCTCTCTCTCCTTCTTTCAGTTCTTGCTCTCTCTTTTTTTTCACCCACCACTCCCTCCCTCCCCCTCTTCCATACACCCCTACCTCCCCCCCCCCCCTTCTACGCCCCTTCCCACTCACCTTTCCACCTATCCCTCCCTCCCTCTCCCATACACCTATCCCTTCCTCCCCCTCCTCTTCACACCCCTTCCTCCCCCTCCTCTTCACACCCCTCCCTCCCCCTCCCCCTCTTCACTCCTCTTTACCCGCAAGAACGAAACGAAATGCTTCTCCCAAAATAAACATAATGTAAACACAGATTCTTAACAATAGACATGACTTATTTTTTCTTTGTAACTTTTTTTTTTTATACATCACTTTGATATATTGGAAGTCTTTGTGGAAGGGAACAGGAGAGAAAAGCATTGGAAGGAGGCAGAGAGAGAGAGAGAGAGAGAGATAGAGAACTGTGTCCTTGTATGAAATGTGTAAACACGCACGCATGCAGACACATATACATCCACATACACACATAAACACATACACACACACACATACACACACACACACATACACACACACACATACACACACACACACATCCACACACGCACATAAACACATACAAACTCACACATCCACACACGCACATAAACACATAGACACATGCACACGCATCCACATACGCACATAAACACACACACATACAGAAATTATACACATAGATATAGGTAGATATGCAGACGGATATATAAACAGACAGACATAGATACATGTCCTGTCCTAATAAACACCCGCTGTATGTATTTTATTCATCT